>NC_054478.1:2423316-2712944 GCF_017639515.1 Carcharodon carcharias | reverse complement strand
GTGTGGAACTGTACCCCAGTGAGAGTCAGTTTGTGTGGAACTATACCCCAGAGAGAGTCAGTGTGTGTGGAACTGTACCCCAGAGAGAGTCAGTGTGTGAGGAAATGCACACCTTTGAGAGTCAGTGTGTTGTGACATGTACCCCAGTGAGAGTCAGTGTGTGTGGGACATGTTCCCCAGTGAGAGTCAGTGTGTGAGGAACTATACCCCAGTGAGAGTCAGTGTATGTGGAGCTGTACCCCAGTGAGAGTCAGTGTGTGTGGAACTGTACCCCAGTGAGAGCCAGTTTTTGTGGAACTGTACCCCAGTGAGAGTCAGTGTGCGTGGAACTGTACCCCAGTGAGAGTCAATGTGTGTGAAACTGTACCCAGGTGAGAGTCAGTTAGTGTGGAACTGTACCCCACAGTGAGTCAGTGTGTGTGGAAGTGTACCCCAGTGAGAGTCAGTGTGTGTGGAACTGTACCCCAGAGAGAGTCAGTGTGTGTGGAATTGTACCCCAGTGTGAGTCAGTGTTTGTGGAACTGTCCTCCTGTGAGAGTCAGTGTTTGTGGAACTATACCCCAGTGAGAGACAGTATGTGTGGAGCTGTACGCCAGAGACAGTCAGTGTGTGTCGGACATGTACCCCAGTGAGAGTCAGTGTTTGAGGAACTGCACCCCAGTGAGAGTCAGTGTGTGTGCAACTGTACCCCAGTTAGAGTCAGTTTGTGAGGAAATGTAACCCATTGAGAGTCAATGTGTGTGGAGCTGTACCCCAGTGAGAGTCAGTGTGTGAGGGACATGTACCCCAGTGAGAGTCAGTGTGGGTGGGACATGTACCCCAGTGAGAGTCAGTGTGTGTGGGACATGTACCCCAGTGAGAGTCAGTGTGGGTGGGACATGTACCCCAGTGAGAGTCAGTGTGTGAGGAACTATACCCCGGTGAGAGTCAGTGTGTGTGGAACTCTACCCCAGTGAGAGCCATTTTTTGTGGAACTGTACCCCAGTGAGAGACAGTGTGTGTGGAGCTGTACCCCAGAGTGAGACAGTGTGTGTGGAACTGTACCCCAGTGAGAGTCAGTGTTTGTGGAACTGTACCCCTGTGAGATTCAGTGTTTGTGGAACTATACCCCAGTGAGAGTCAGTATGTGTGGAGCTGTACGCCAGAGACAGTCAGTGTGTGTGGGTCATGTACCCCCAGTGTGTGTCAGTGTGTGAGGAACTGCACCCCAGTGAGAGTCAGTGTGTGAGGACATGTACCCCAGTGAGAGTCAGTGTGTGTGGAGCTGTACCCCAGTGAGAGTCAATGTGTGTGGAACTGTACCCCAGTGAGAGTCAGTGAGTGTGGAACTGTACCCAAGAGAGAGTCAGTGTGTTTGGAACTGTACCCCAGAGAGACTCAGTGTGTGAGGAACTGTACCCCAGTGAGAGTCAGTGAGTGTGGAACTGTACCCCAGTGAGAGTTAGTGTGTGTGGAACTGTACCCCAGTGAGAGCCAGTATTTGTGGAACTGTACCCCAGTGAGAGTCAGTGTGTGTGGATCTGTACCCCAGTGAGAGTCACTGTGTGTGGAACTGTACCCCAGTGAAAGTCAGTGTGTGTGGAACAGTACCCCAGAGAGAGTCAGTGTGTGTGCAACTGTACCCCAGTGAGAGTCGGTGTTTGTGGAAATGTACCCCTGTGAGGGTCAGTGTTTGTGGAACTATACCCCAGTGAGAGTCAGTGTGTGTGGAGCTGTACGCCAGAGACAGTCAGTGTGTGTGTGACTTGTACCCCAGTGTGAGTCAGTGTGTTAGGAACTGCACCCCAGTGAGAGTCACTGTGTGTGGAACTGTACCCCAGTGAGAGTCAGTTTGTGAGGAACTGTACCCCAGTGAGAGTCAATGTGTGTGGAGCTGTACCCCAGTGAGAGTCAGTGTGTGTGGGACATGTACCCCAGTGAGAGTCAGTGTGTGAGGACATGTACCCCAGTGAGAGTCAGTGTGTGAGGACATGTACCCCAGTGAGAGTTAGTGTGTGTGGAGCTGTACCACAGTGAGAGTCAATGTGTGTGGAACTGTACCCCAGTGAGAGTCAGTGAGTGTGGAACTGTACCCCAGAGAGAGTCAGTGTGTTTGGAACTGTACCCCAGACAGAGTCAGTGTGAGAGTAACTGTGCGCCAGTGAGAGTCAGTGAATGTGGAACTGTGCCCCAGTGAGAGTCAGTGTGTGTGGAACTGTACCCCAGTGAGAGTCAGTGTTCGTGGAACTGTACCCCAGTGAGAGTCAGTGTGTGTGGGACCCTTACCCCAGTGAGAGTCAGTGTGTGTGGAACTGTACTCCAATGAGAGTCAATGTGTGTGGAACTGTACCCCAGTGAGAGTAGGTTAGTGTGGAACTGTAACACAGAGATAGTCAGTGTGTGTGGAACTGTACCCCAGAGAGACTCAGTGTGTGAGGAACTGTAACCAGGTGAGGTTCAGTGTGAGTGGAACTGTACCCCAGTGAGAGTCAGTGTGTGTGGAACTGTACCCCAGAGAGAGTCAGTTTGTGTAGAGCTGTACCCCAGTGAGAGTCAATGATTGAGGAACTATTCCCCAGTGAGTGTCAATGAGTGAGGAACTGTACCCCAGTGAGAGTCAGTGTGTGTGGAACTTTACCCCAGAGAGAGTCAGTGTGTGTGGGACATGTACCCCAGTGAGAGTCAGTGTGTGTGCAACTGTACCCCAGAGAGAGTCAGGGTGTGAGGAACTGTACCCCAGTGAGAGTCAGTGTGTGTGGGACATGTACACCAGTGAGAGTCAGTGAGTGTGGAACTTTACCCCAGTGAGAGTCAGTGCTTGTGGAACTGTACCCCAGTGAGAGTCAGTGAGTGTGGAACTGTACCCCATTGAGAGTCAGTGTTTGTTGAACTGTAACCCAGTGATAGTCAGTTAGTGTGGAACTGTAGCCCAGTGAGAGACAGTGAATGTGGAACTGTGCCCCAGTGAGAGTCAGTGTATGTGGAACTGTACCCCAGTGAGAGTCAGTGAGTGTGGAACTGTACCCCAGAGAGAGTGAGTGTGTTTGGAACTGTACCCCAGTGAGAGTCAGTGTGTGTGGAACTGTACCCCAGAGAGAGTCAGTGTGTGAGGAACTGTTCCCCATTGAGAGTCAGTGTGTGTGGGACATGTACCCCAGTGAGAGTCAGTGTGTGTGGAACTGTACCCCAGTGAGAGTCAGTGTGTGTGGAGCTGTACCCCAGTGAGAGTCAGTGTGTTTGGAACTGTACCCCAGTGAGAGTCAGTGTGTGTGGGACATGTACCCCAGTGAGAGTCAGTGTGTGTGGGACTTGTACCCCAGTGAGAGTCAATGTGTGTGGGACATGTACCCCAGTGAGAGTCAGTGTGTGTGGAACTGTACCCCAGTGAGAGACAGTGTGTGTGGAACTGTACCCCAGAGAGAGTCAGTGTGTGTGGAACTGTACCCCAGTGAGAGTCAATGAGTGAGGAACTGTAACCCAGTGAGAGTCAGTGTGAGTGGAACTGTACCCCAGTGATTGTCAGTGATTGTGGAACTGTACCCCAGTGAGTTTCAGTGTGTATGGAACTGTACCCCTGTGAGAGTCAGTGTGTGTGGATCTTTACCCCAGTGAGTGTCAGTGTGTATGGAACTGTAACTCAGTGAGAGTCAGTGTGTGTGGAGCTGTACCCCAGTGAGAGTCAGTGTGTGAGGAACTGTACCCCAGTGAGAGCCAGTGTTTGTGGAACTGTACCCCAGTGAGAGTCAGTGTGTGTGGAGCTGTACCCCAGCGAGAGTCAATGTGTGTGGAACTGTACCCCACTGAGAGTCAGTTAGTGTGGAACTGTACCCCAGAGAGAGTCAGTGTGTGAGGAACTGTACCCCAGTGAGAGTCAGTGTGTGTGAAGCTTTACCCCAGTGAGAGTCAGTGTGTGGAACTGTAACCCAGTGAGAGTCAGTGTGTGTGGGAAATGTACCACAGTGAGAGTCAGTGTGTGTGGAACTGTACCCCAGTGAGAGTCAGTGTGTGTGGGACATTTACCACAGTGAGAGTCAGTGTGTGTGGGACATGTACCCCAGTGAGAGTCATTGTGTGATGACATGTACCCCAGTTAGAGTCAGTGTGTGTGTAGCTGTACCCCAGTGACAGTCAGTGTTTGTGGAACAGTACCCCAGTGAGAGTAAGTGTGTGTGGAACTGTACCCCAGTGAGAGTCAGTGTTTGTGGAACTGTACCCCAGTGAGAGTCAGTGTGTGTGGGACACTTACCCCAGTGAGAGTCAGTGTGTGTGGAACTGTACCCCAGTGAGAGTCAGTTTGTGTGGAACTGTACCCCAGTGAGAGTCAGTGTGTGTGGAACTGTACCCCAGTGAGAGTCAGTGTGTGTGGAACTGTACCCCGGAGAGAGTCATTCTGTGTGGAACTGTACCCCATAGAGAGTCTGTGTGTGAGGAAATGTACCCCAGTGAGAGTCATTGTGTGTGGAGCTGTACCCCAGTGAGAGTCAGTGAGTGTGGGACTGTACCCCAGTGAGAGTCTTTGTGTGTGGGACATGTACCTCAGTGAGAGTCAGTGATCGTGGAGCTGTACCCCAGAGAGAGCCAGTGTGTGTGGAACTGTACCCCAGAGAGAGTCAGTGTGTGAGGAACTGTACCCCAGTGAGAGTCAGTGTGTGTGGAGGTGTACCCCAGTGAGAGTCAGTGTGTGTGGAACTGTACCCCAGTGAGAGCCAGTGTTTGTGCAACTGTACCCCAGTGAGAGTCAGTGTGTGTGGAGCTGTACCACAGTGAGAGTCAAAGTGTGTGGAACTGTACCCCAGTGAGAGTCAGTTATTGAGGAACTGTACCCAAGAGTGAGTCATTTTATGTGGAACTGTACCCCAGTGAGAGTCAGTGTGTGTGGAACTGTACCCCAGAGAGAGTCAGTGTGTGTGGAACTGTACCCAAGTGAGAGACAGTGTTTGTGGAACTGTACCCCTGTGAGAGTCAGTGTTTGTGGAACTGTACCCCAGTGAGAGTCAGTGTGTGTGGAACTGTGCCCCAGTGAGATTTAGTGTGTGTGGAAATCTCCCCCAGTGAGAGTCAGTGTGTGCGGAACTGCACCCCAGTGAGAGTCAGTGTGTGTGGAACTGTACCCCAGTGAGAGTCAGTTTGTGAGGAACTGTACCCCAGTGAGAGTCAGTGAGTGTGGAACTGTACCCCAGAGAGAGTCAGTGTGTTTGGAACTGTACCCCAGTGAGAGTCAGTGAGTGTGGAACTGTACCCCAGAGAGAGTCAGTGTGTGTGGAACTGTACCCCAGTGAGAGTCAGTGTTTGTGGAACTGTACCCCAGTGAGAGTCAGTGTTTGTGGGACCCTTACCCCAGTGAGAATCAGTGTGTGTGGAACTGTACCCCAGTGAGAGTCAATGTGTGTGGAACTGTACCCCAGTGAGAGTCAGTTATTGTGGAACTGTACCCCACAGAGAGTCAGTGTGTGTGGAACTGTACCCCAATGAGAGTCAGTGTGTGTGGAACTGTACCCCAGTGAGAGTCAGTGTGTGTGGAACTGTACACCAGTGAGAGTCAGAGTGTGTGGAACTGTACCCCAGTGAGAGTCAGTGTGTGTGGGACATGTACCACAGTGAGAGTCAGTGTGTGTGGAACTGTACCCCAGTGAGAGTCAGTGTGTGTGGGACATGTACCACAGTGAGAGTCAGTGTGTGTGGGACATGTACCCCAGTGAGAGTCAGTGTGTGAGGACATTTACCCCAGTGAGAGTCAGTGTGTGTGGAGCTGTACCCCAGTGAGAGTCAGTGTGTGAGGACATTTACCCCAGTGAGAGTCAGTGTGTGTGGAACTGTACCCCAGTGACAGTTAGTGTTTGTGGAACTGTACCCCAGTGAGAGTCAGTGTGTGTGGAACTGTACCCCAGTGAGAGTCAGTGTTTGTGGAACTGTACCCCAGTGAGAGTCAGTGTGTGTGGGACACTTACCCCAGTGAGAGTCAGTGTGTGTGGAAATGTACCCCAGTGAGAGTCAGTGTGTTTGGACTGTACCCCAGTGAGAGTCAGTGTGTGTGGAACTGTACCCCAGTGAGAGTCAGTGTGTGTGGAACTGTACCCCAGAGAGAGTCAGTCCGTGGGGAACTGTACCCCATAGAGAGTCTGTGTGTGAGGAAATGTACCCCAGTGAGAGTCAGTGTGTGTGGAGCTGTACCCCAGTGAGAGTCAGTGTGTGTGGGACTGTACCCCAGTGAGAGTCTGTGTGTGTGGACATGTACCTTAGTGATAGTCAGTGAGCGTGGAGCTGTACCCCAGAGAGAGTCAGTGTGTGTGGGACATGTACCCCAGTGAGAGTCAGTGTGTGTTGGACTGTACCCCAGAGAGAGTCAGTGTGTGAGGAACTGTACCCCAGTGAGAGTCAGTGTTTGTGGAACTGTACCCCAGTGAGAGCCAGTGTTTGTGGAACTGTACCCCAGTGAGAGTCAGTGTGTGTGGAGCTGTACCCCAGTGAGTGTCAATGTGTGTGGAACTGTACCCCAGTGAGAGTCAGTTATTGTGGAACTGTACCCAAGAGTGTGTCAGTTTGTGTGGAAATGTACCCCAGTGAGAGTCAGTGTGTGTGGAACTGTACCCCAGAGAGAGTCAGTGTGTGTGGAACTGTACCCCAATGAGAGACAGTGTTTGTGGAACTGTACCCCTGTGAGAGTCAGTGTTTGTGGAACTGTACCCCAGTGAGAGTCAGTGTTTGTGGAACTGTACCCCAGTGAGAGTCAGTGTGTGTGGAGCTGTACCCCAGTGAGAGTCAATGTGTGTGGAACTGTACCCCAGTGAGAGTCATTGTGGAACTGTACCCAAGTGTGTGTCAGTTTGTGTGGAACTGTACCCCAGTGAGAGTCAGTGTGTGTGGAACTGTACCCCAGAGAGAGTCAGTGTGTGTGGAACTGTACCCCAGTGAGAGACAGTGTTTGTGGAACTGTACACCTGTGAGAGTCAGTGTTTGTGGAACTGTACCCCAGTGAGAGTCAGTGTGTGTGGAACTGTGCCCCAGTGAGATTCAGTGTGTGTGGAACTCTCCCCCAGTGAGAGTCAGTGTGTGCGGAACTGCACCCCAGTGAGAGTCAGTGTGTGTGGAACTGTACCCCAGTGCGAGTCAGTTTGTGAGGAACTGTACCCCAGTGAGAGTCAGTGTGTGTGGAACTGTACCCCAGAGAGAGTCAGTGTGTTTGGAACTGTACCCCAGAAAGAGTCAGTGTGTGAGGAACTGTACCCCAGTGAGAGTTAGTGAGTGTGGAACTGTACCCCAGAGAGAGTCAGTGTGTGTGGAACTGTACCCCAGTGAGAGTCAGTGAATGTGGAACTGTGCCCCATTGTGAGTCAGTGTGTGTGGAACTGTACCCCAGTGAGAGTCAGTGTTTGTGGAACTGTACCCCAGTGAGAGTCAGTGTTTGTGGGACCCTTACCCCAGTGAGAGTCAGTGTGTGTGGAACTGTACCACAGTGAGAGTCAATGTGTGTGGAACTGTACCCCAGTGAGAGTCAGTTATTGTGGAACTGTACCCCAGAGAGAGTCAGTTTGTGTGGAACTGTACCCCAGAGAGAGTCAGTGTGTGAGGAACTGTACCCCAGTGAGAGTCAGTGAGTGTGGAACTGTACCCCAGTGAAACTCAGTGTGTGTGGAACTGTACCCCAGTGAGAGTCAGTGTGTTTGGGACCCTTACCCCAGTGATTGTCAGTGTGTGTGGGACCCATACCCCAGTGAGAGTCATTGTGTGTGGAACTGTACCCCAGTGAGAGTCAGTGTGTGTTGGACATGTACCCCAGTGAGAGTCAGAGTGTGTGGCACATGTACCCCAGTGAGAGTCAGTGTGTGTGGGACATGTACCCCAGTGAGAGTCAGTGTGTGTGGGACCCGTACCCCAGTGAGAGTCAGTGTGTGGGACTTGTACCCCAGTGAGAGTCACTGTGTGTGGGACATGTACCCCAGTGAGAGTCAGTGTGTGTGGGACATGTACCCCAGTGAGAGTCAGTGTGAGTGGGACGTGTACCCCAGTGAGAGTCAGTGTGTGTGGGACCCGTACTCCAGTGAGAGTCATTGTGTGGGACATGTACCCCAGTGAGAGTCAGTGTGTGTGGGACCCTTACCCAAGTGAGAGTCAGTGTCTTTGGAACTGTACTCCAGTTAGAGTCAGTGTGTGTGGAACTGTAACCAGGTGAGGTTCAGTGTGTTTGGAACTGTTCCCCAGTGAGAGTCAGCGTGTGTGGAACTGTACCCCAGTGATAGTCAATGAGTGAGGAACTGTACCCCAGTGAGTGTCAGTGTGTGTGGAACTGTACCCCAGTGAGTGTCAGTGTGTATGGAACTGTACCCCTGTGAGAGTCAGTGTGTGTGGAACTGTACCCCAGTGAGTGTCAGTGTGTGTGATACTGTACCCCAGTGAGAGTCAGTGTGTGTGGAACTGTATCTCAGTGAGAGTCAGTGTGTGTGGGTCTGGACCCCAGTGAGAGTCAGTATGTGTGGAACTGTACCCCAGTGAGAGTGAGTGTGTGGAACTGTACGCCAGTGAGAGTCAGAGCGTATGGAACTGTACCCCAGTGAGAGTCAGTGTGTGGAACTGTACGCCAGTGAGAGTCAGAGCGTATGGAACTGTACCCCAGTGAGAGTCAGTGTGTGGAACTGTACGCCAGTGAGAGTCAGAGCGTATGGAACTGTACCCCAGTGAGAGTCAGTGTGTGGAACTTAACGCCAGTGAGAGTCAGAGCGTATGGAACTGTACCCCAGTGAGATTCAGCGTGTGTGGAACTGGTCACCAGTGACAGTCAGTGTGTGGAACTGTACCCCAGTGAGAGTCAGTGAGTGTGGAACTGTACCCCAGAGAGAGTCAGTGTGTGTGGAACTGTACCCCAGAGAGAGTCAGTGTGTTTGGGACTGTACCCCAGTGAGAGTCAGTGTGTGTGGGACATGTACCCCAGTGAGAGACAGTGAGTGTGGAACTGTACCCCAGAGAGAGTCAGTGTGTGAGGAACTGTACCCCAGTGAGAGTCAGTGTGTGTGGAACTGTACCCCAGTGAGAGTCAGTGTGTGTGGGACCCTTACCCCAGTGAGAGGCAGTGTGTGTGGGACATGTACCCCAGAGAGAGTCAGTGTGTGTGGAACTGTACCCCAGTGAGAGTCAGTGTGTGTGGGACCCTTACCCCAGTGAGAGGCAGTGTGTGTGGGACATGTACCCCAGTGAGAGTCAGTGTGTGTGGAACTGTACCCCAGTGAGAGTCATTGAGTGTGGAGCTGTACCCCAGAGAGAGTCAGTGTGTGTGGAACTGTACCCCAGTGAGAGTCAGTGTGTGTGGGACCCTTACCCCAGTGAGAGGCAGTGTGTGTGGGACATGTACCCCAGAGAGAGTCAGTGTGTGTGGAACTGTACCCCAGTGAGAGTCAGTGTGTGTGGGACCCTTACCCCAGTGAGAGGCAGTGTGTGTGGGACATGTACCCCAGTGAGAGTCAGTGTATGAGGAACTGTACCCCAGTGAGAGTCAGTGTGTGTGGGACCCGTACCCCAGTGAGATTCAGTGTGTGTGGGACTGTACCCCAGTGAGAGTCAGTGTGTTTTGGACCTGTACCCCACTGAGAGTCAGTGTGTGTGGAACTGTACCCCAGTGAGAGTCAGTTTTTGTGGAACTGTACCCCAGTGAGAGTCAGTTTTTGTGGAACTGTACCCCAATGAGAGTCAGTGTGTGTGGAGCTGTACCCCAGAGAGAGTCAGTGTGTGTGGGACATGTACCCCAGTGAGAGACAGTGAGTGTGGAACTGTACCCCAGAGAGCGTCAGTGTGTGTGGGACATGTAGCCCAGTGCGAATTTTATTGGGAGTTTTTGGAAGTGTAATTGATTCTCAGTTCTGATAATTGCAATTCATTCCATTTCAGATGAAACCTCTTTTGAGGCTGGAATTCGAGTCCAGATTCATAGTCAGAACGAACCACCCTACATCCATCAGCTGGGATTTGGAGTTCCTCCTGGATTCCAAACCTTCGTATCCTGTCAGGAACAAAGGGTATTTCAAACTAATCACTTGCGTTTAATTGAATTTCTTAACCTCAGTAACAGTTAGCATAGAGGGAGCTTTACGCTTTACTCTGTATCTAACCCCGTGCTGTACCTGTCCTGGGAGTGTTTGATGGGGACAGTGTAGAGGGAGATTTACTCTGTATCTAACCCCGTGCTGTACCTGTCCTGGGAGTGTTTGATGGGGACAGTGTAGAGGGAGATTTACTCTGTATCTAACCCCGTGCTGTACCTGTCCTGGGAGTGTTTGATGGGGACAGTGTAGAGGGAGTTTTACTCTGTATCTAACCCCGTGCTGTACCTGTCCTGGGAGTGTCTGAATGGTTGCAGTGTTCCTGTTAATCTCTTTCTCTCCTTCTTTCTATTCAGTTGACATATTTGCCCCAGCCGTGGGGTGACTGCCGCTCAAGTTTAAAGGGGCACCTTCTCCCTGGATATGATGACTACAGTCTTACAGCATGTCGCATCCACTGTGAAAAGGAGGCTGTGGTGAGGAATTGCCACTGTCGGATGGCCCACATGCCAGGTATAGTGAGCCTGATCATCCACACTGCTGAGTTCCTCTACATGATGGCAGCGTTCCTGGTCACACGGAGAGCCTGAATCAGGGATTACTGAGCGATATAATATCGACATGTCAAGTACTAACCAGCAATAGACAGGATTGTTATTGCAATAGCTGATTAGATATAAATATATTCAGATAGTCCAACATAAATTTATTAATGGGATTCATCTGGGACACAATTTTGACCCAGCGACAGTGAAGGAACGGCGATATATTTCCAAGTCAGGATGGTGAGTGACTTGGAGGGGAACTTCCAGGTGGTGGTGTTCCCATCTATCTGCTGCCCTTGTCCTTCTAGATGGTAGTGGTCATGGGTTTGGAAGGTGCTGTCTAAGGAGCCTTGGTGAGTTGCTGCAGTGCATCTTGTAGATGGTACACACACTGCTGCTACTGTGTGTCGGTGTTGGAGTGGGTGGATGTTTGTGTTGGGGGAGTAGTTTGTCACCTAGTTTCCACTTTGAATAGTATTTCGATCTGTCTTTGGTTAACTCGTGGCCTGATCTGGATTGAGAAGGTTTCCCACTACTTGTGAATGACTTAGACCTAACTCTGATGGCTTTTTCAAACGCTCCTTCCTGAGGTAAGTACATCTCTCCCTTGTACAGACTATTCAATCGACTCTTCTCAGTCTCTAGCACATTGCTGTCGAGGTCACTGGTACATCATGATACACATGACCATCTCATTACCATAACTATTAACCCATTACTCTACATCCCCCCCAAGTATAATGTCAACTTTTTCATGACAATCTTAAGCTATTTTCTGAAACTATTTATGTAACATTTTCAAACTCCTGTAAGCCTATCCAACTCCTCCCCTTCCCCCAACCCTCCCCCCCCCCCACCGCAAGTCATTGTCGTAAAGGGCTTCAATCTCACACAGTGTTCTCGGCCCTCTGGGAGGGGGGGTATTGTAGACATGAGCAGCCGCTCCTCTTTTCCCTGAAAGATAAGCACATGGTGGAGTGGGATAGCAGCTTTCCATGATTGCTGTTCACAGGGCTGGGATCTCTAAGGTGACTGAATTGTAAGGGTCATGAAACGTTTTCAATGAAAGACTGATTGGAGAGAGAAGACCTCAGGACATGGGCAATGTCTTGAATAGGAAGAGGGCAAAATAACGTTCTCTCTGAAATCTTCTGCTTCTCTTTGCAAACTGGGGAAAGGTCTGAGAAGATGAAGCATCTACAATTTTGATGAAGAACAACACAGCCAGATCATTCACTACTGCACTAAGGATGGAAAAGGTATTCAATCTCGGAGATTTGAATATACCTGGAAGGTGAACAGAAGACTGACAAAGCTCCTGTAGACATGGCAGGACAGGAAGTCAATACAACACCCTGATTATGCTTAGGGTCCATCTCTCACTTTCTGTAGGTAGTGGGAACATTACCACAAAAACAAAAATACCAGGAAAAACTCAGCAGGTCTGACAGCATCTGCGGAGAGGAGTACAGTTAACGTTTTGAGTCCGTATGACTCTTCAACAGAACTAAGGAAAAATAGAAGAGAGGTGAAATATAAGCTGGTTTAAAGGGGGATGGGACAAGTAGAGCTAGATAGAGGGCCAGTGATAGGCAGAGATAACCAAAAGATGTCATTGAAGAAACATTACCATGCTTGATTCAGCGTGAGGCCACTTGGCTGTAGGCAACAGCTGCCAGTGTCACTATAAGAAGGTAAGACAACACCAACTTCCCTGTCACTTGCCATTTTAACACTCCACCCTGCCCTCATGCCCACATGTCTGTCCTTGGCCTGCTGCATTGTTCCAATGAAGCTCAACGCAAACTGGAGGAACAGCACCCCATCTTCCGACTAGGCACTTTACAGCCTTCCTGACTTAATATTGAATTCAACAATTTTAGATCATGAACTCTCTCCTCCATCCCCACCCCTTTTCCGATCCCTCTCTTTCCAATCATTTATATTTTTTAATATATTTTTCTTTTCCCACCTATTTCCATTATTTTTAAGTGTATTTCCATCCATTGTTTCATCTCTACCTTTTAGCTTATTTCGATCCTTCCTCCCACCCCACCCCCACTAGGGCTATCTGTACCTTGCTCGTCCTGCTTTCTACCCTTAATGTCCCCATTAGCACATTCCATAGTGAATATCACCACCGTCAACACCTCTTTATTCTTTTGTCTTTTGCAATCGCTCCTTTGCCTCCACCTATCACTGGCCCTCTATCCAGCTCTGCCTGCCCCAACCCCCTTAAACCAGCTTATATTTCACCTCTTTTCTATATTTCCTTAGTTCTGTTGAAGAATCATACGGACTTGAAACATTAACTGTCTCCCCCTCCGCAGATGCTGCCAGACCTGCTGAGTTTTTCCAGGTATTTTTGTTTTTGGTCTGCAGAAACTCTAGTAGTTTGATCCAATTTGGAATAAAATGTTTTGTTGTCCCTGGGCAGCTCACTGTGGTCAGCCAGTGATATACTTGGCATCTCATTGGCGGGTTTGGTGGGAGTGATATACTTGGCATCTCATTGGCGGGTGCGGTGGGACCAATATTGAACTCAGTTTTTCAGTTACAAACACAGCTGACTGCTCAGAAAAGACGACAGAGACTTTGTGTTCTTTGGCAGTAGATTCAAAGAGCACACCGATCTCTAGGACCTCATCTTCCAACAGATCACTCATTGCTACAATGGCCTCTTTCTCATGATCTTCTTCAGGAAAGAGCCACCCTCAGTCTGGAAGCTCCTCGAGTGGATGGGTCACCATCTCCTTCAGTGCCTTTGTTTCTCTGCCTTCTAGCCTGTCTTCAAAGTGAGCTGAGAGATCTACAACCACCTCCTCAGCTCCAGGGCATGGTAGGTGATGAAGCTCAAATACTTCCCTTAGCCTGAAGTCGGAGGTTGGGATCTCCAGTTCCTGATGAGCCTTGGGCCCTTTGGAGATGTGTCAAGGGGGAGATGGCTGCACTGGCATGGTTGGTTTATTTTACCTTCTTCATCCAGGGACTTGTCCTGCACAGAAAACAAGGGAGGGCAAAAGGCACAATTTTTGTTATTTTGGGACCATCTCCTTTTTTTATTGGTTATGCTTCAGTTGTACAGGGCACTGGCCACATCTGGAATACTGTGTACAGCATCTGTCTCCTTATTTAAGGAAGGATGTAAATGCGTTGGAAGCAGTTCAGAGAAGGTTTACCAGACAGATACCTGGAATGGGTGGGTTGTCTTATGAGTAAAGGTTGGACAGGTTAGGCTTGTATCTACTGGAGTTCAGATGGGTAAGAGGCAGCTTCATTGAAACATATAAGATCCTGAGGGGTCTTGACAGGGTGGATGTGGAGATGTTTCCTCTTGTGGGAGAATCTAGAACTAGGGGTCACTGTTTAAAAGTAAAAGCGTCACTCATTTAAGACAGAGATGAGGAGGATTTTTTTCACTCAGAGGTTCTGTGAGTCTTTGGAATTCCCTTCCTCAAAAGGTGGTTGAAGCACTTTGAATATTTTTAAGGCAGAGCTAGATAGATTCTTGATTAACAAAGGGGTGAAAGATTATTGTGGGCAGGCAGGAGAATATAATCAGGTCAGCCATAATCTTATTGAATGGTGGAGAAGGCTTGAAGGGCAAGTGACCTACTCCTGCTCCTAATTCATATGTTTGTATGTTTACTCATTCACGGGATGTGGGTCTTCGCTGGCTGGACCAGCATTTATTATCCATCCCTAATTGCCCCTTGAGAAGGTGGTGGTGAGCTGCCTTCTTGAACGGCTGCAGTCCGTGTGGTGTAGGTACACCCACAGTGCTGTTAGGGAGGGAGTTCCAGGAGAAAAACAAAAATTGCTGGAAAAACTCAGCAGGTCTGACAGCATCTCTGGAGAGAGAGACAGAGATAACGTTTCGAGTCCGTATGACTCTTCTTCAGGCAAAGATGCAGGCTGGGTGACCACTTTGCAGAACACCTTCATTCTGTCCACAAGAATGACCCAGACCTCCCTGTCACTTGCCACTTTAACACTCCACCCTGCTCTCATGCCCACATGTCCGTCCTTGGCCTGCTGCATTGTTCCAGTGAAGCTCAACGCGAACTGGAGGAACAGCACCTCATCTTCCAACTAGGCACTTTACAGCCTTCCAGACTGAATATTGAGTTCAACAACTTTAGATCATGAACTCTCTTCCATCCCCACCTCCTTTCAGATTCCCCCTTTTAAAAAATATTTATTTTTAAATTTTTATCTTTACGTTTTCCCCCACCTATTTCTATTATTATTTTTAAAATTTACTTCCATTCATTGTTTTATCCCTAACTTTTAGCCTATTTTGATCCTTGTTCCCACACCGTCTCCTCCCCCCAACACCCCACCCTCCACCCCACCCCCACTAGGGCCATCTGTCAGTTGCTCATCCTACTTTCTACTCTTAATGTCCCCATTAGCACCTCCTTTAGCCAGTATCACCACCATCAACACCCCTTTGACCTTTTGTTTATGACATCTTTCACAATCTCTCCTTTGGCTCTCTATCCAGCTTCATCTATCCCAGCTCCTTAATCAATATAAATTTCACCAGATTTCTAGTTCTCTTTAGTTCTGAAGAAGAGTCATATGGACTCGAAACGTTAACTCTGTCTCTCTCTCCACAGATGCTGTCAGACCTGCTGAGTTTTTCCAGGAGTTTTTGTTTTTGTTTCAGATTTCCAGCATCTGCAGTATTTTGCTTTTATCTTAGGGAGTTCCAGGATTCTGACCCAGCGACAGTGAGGGAACAGCTGATATATTTCCAAGTCAGGATGGTGAGTGACTTGGAGGGGAACTTCCAGGTGGTGGTGTTCCCATCTATCTGCTGTCCTTGTCCTTCTAGATGGTAGTGGTTGTGGGTTCGGAAGGCGCTGTTGAAGGAGCCTTGGTGAGTGTTAGGAAATAGAGATAGTTTAAGTAAGTTATATTGGTGTTTGTGGGTGTTAGGAATGAGGTTTAGCTTTAAAGCGTAAGTTTGATTTGTATTTCTGTATCTGTGTCAAATTGAATTTGAGTTTCACTTTACAAAGTACATTTGCAATAAGAGCTTTATGACCATTGCAGCTAAGTTAAACAAACAAGAAAATGTTAAAATGTTTGGTTGTTCACTTTGTCGGGAAGAACAAAAAAGCAGAGTATTACTTAAATGGAGAACGGCTGCAGAATTCGGAGGTGCAGAGGGATCTGGGTGTTCTAGTGCATGAATCACAAAAAGTTACTATGCAGGTACAGCGAGTAATTAAGAAGGCTAATGGAATACTATCCTTTATTATGAGAGGGATTGAATATAAAAGTAAGGATGTTATGCTTCAGATATACAGGGCATTGGTGAGACCGCACCTCGAATACTGTGAGCAGTTTTTGTCTCCTTATTTAAGGAAGGATGTAAATGTATTGGAGGCGGTTCAGAGGAGGTTTACGAGATTGAAACCTGGAATGAGTGGGTTGTATTATGAGGAAAGGTTGGACAGACTGGGCTTGTTTCCACTGGAGTTTAGAAGAGTGAGGGGTGATTTGATTGAAGTTTACAAGATCCTGAGCGGCCTTGACAAGGTGGATGTGGGAAGGATGTTTCCTCTTGTGGGTGAGTCCAGAACTAGGGGGCAGTGTTTAAAATTAGGGGTCACCCTTTTAGGACAGAGATGAGGAGAACTTTTTTCTCTCAGAGGGTTGTGGGACTTTGGAACTCTCTGCCTCAGAAGGTGGTGGAGGCGGGGGGCATTGAATATTTTTAAGGCGGAGGTAGATAGATTCTTGTTAGACAAGGGAATCAAAGGTTATCAGGGGCAGATGGGAATGTGGAAATCGAAACGCAAGAAGATCAGCCATGATCTTATTGAGTGGCAGAGCAGGCTCGAGGGGCTGAATGGTCTACTCCTGTTCCTATTTCTTATGTTCTTATCGTTATGTTCTAAGAGAAGAGAAACTGTGCTGTTGCCTAGCAGCATGGGTCCAGAGATGCAGGTCCCTCCCACAGACACACATAGAAGAAACTAGAAACAGCAGTTTGATTTGGAAGCTGTTTGAGTTTGGTTGGTTTTGGAAGTAGCTGCCAAGAGACTCTGGAGCAAAGGGGACAGATAGCCAATCCCAAACCAAAGCAAACTAAAATCCAAGGGAGTGGAACAGGCGAACATCCCAAGCTGACCTTCTTGTCAAAGGGAAGGACAGGATCTTGGTCCTGTTAAGTGAAGTTGAGAGTGAGGGGCAGAGAGAAAGGCTCCAAGCTTCAGAGTTAAAGAGGCTAAAGCTGCAGAAAGCAGATTTAAAGTGAAAACAGCTTGCAAGAGGCAAGAAGGTCCAAAAAGGTGACTGAAGGTCTCTAACTCTTTGCTACGGGCATGTGAAGCCATGGTGTACTGTTGACAGATGAGTTAGAGAGACAGGAGTGTGTGGAAAACAGCTTGAATGCATGTGGTGACCCAGGGAAGAGGAACATCTGGAGAGTTACAAACCCTGGAGATGAACCCTTCTGGAAGGGATCTGAGAGAAAAGGTAAGTCTGGGAGAAAATTCCAAGGTGAGGTCTTGGAAAGTGGAGATTGAAGACCCTCATTTGAAAGAGGGGATTCAGTGAGACTGGTTGGCTGTCAGTGTGACAAGCATCTGAGTGCAGTTGAGAAGAGATCCATAGCATCTGTCTGGAGTGGTATCTGTCACTTGCTTTCAGAGTGTGGTGTGTCTGACCACAGGGTGCCATAGGTTTACATGGACTGTACTTACTGTAAACATTAGAGTGTAAGATAGCTGTAACTTGTGTTATCCTTACAAATCTGTATATTATCTGTAAAGGCATAGTTGTGGATGAAGGTGTATTTTAATATAGTTCATCTTTTCTTGTTGAAAAGAAATGTTTTATTCTTTTGTTAAAAGTTCACCAGCTGACTCCTGTGACTGGTCAGTAGCCACTCTCCACGTATCTAAACAAACAAATAAAAGTTTGGATCTATCAGTCTGGGTTCCACTCTGGGATCTGGCTTGTCCATGGGTAACCTCAGCTGGGCATCATTACGGTGAGTTCCTCCAGTGCAACTTGTAGATGGTACACACTGTGCATCGGTGGTGGAGGGAGAACATCAAGGTCAGATGACCTGAACCGTAGCGCCATTACCAAGTAGATGTCCCAGGGAACAGGACATTGGGGGGGGGAGGGGGGGGGGACAGGGAAAGGTCCCAGAAGGAAGCCCCAGTTAAGGGAAAAAGACAGGATCAGGAATAGGTCCCATTAAGTTAAGCTAAAATAAAGGAGCAGAGAAATAGGCTCCAAGTTAAAGAAAGAGCTGCGGGGAGCAGATTTGAAGTATAGTGGGCCCGAGGGAACCCCTGAAGATCTGAGAGGACAGCCAAGGGTTGGTGAATCCATGCTGGGGGCTGTTGGGGCAAAGGGACCCATTTGGAGCAGTGGTGCTCTGCTTGGCATGGCCGAGAAGCTGAGATTGTCCTTGGAAAGAGAAGCTTGACTGCACTTGGAGATCCAGGGGAAAGGAATCTCAGAAGGTGAGATTGAAATCCTGTGAGGTTGGCCATTGTTACAACCATCTGAGTGGGAGCGAATTTTGAAGAGAATTCCCAGGCGAGGTCTTCAAATGTGGAGATTGGAAACCCTTGTGAGAAGACAAAGTTTCAGTGAGATTGGTTGGCTCACATTATGACCAATGTCTGGGTGGGTTGTTAAGAAATCCATGGAACCTGCTTTGGTCACACCTGTTGTTTTTTGGGGAGTGTTCAGTGTGTATCAGACAGAGAAGAGAGGGATTTTAAGTTCCCTGAAAAGAAAAACTACAATGGGACAGTAATTAACTGAATAGCCAGTTATATTACTCAGTAAAGTGGTCAGATTAGCAGAGGTGCCACTAGAAGATGGAATTTAGGAAACTCATTTATTTGTTCCACAGTTGAAGAAACAGAGAGTTTAGAGAGAGCAGTTTTTGGGTGTCTCATGGGGAGATACAAGTTGGGTGAGAAACATCGAGTGAATGCTCAGGAATTCACTGGAAGAAAACCGGTTGCAACTGGTGCCAGTCCAAGCGAGGAGGCTTCCTGTGCCAAGCTGGTGCTAACTCTTCACTGGTTTGTGTGTCTGTGAAGATAATGCTGGGGTAAAGGAGTAACTGCAATTTGAATCATTTTCTTGTGTTAGTATTGAGATCTTTCCAATCTTTTTGCTGTATTATAGTTCACTTTTCTTGTTTAATTATGTTAAAAGTTCATCAGCAGACTCCTGTGATTTTGTTCAGTAACTTCTCTCCACGGTTTCTAAAAGAAGTTAGGATATATCAAGCCAGGTTTCACTCTGGGATCTGATAGGTCCAGTATTAGCGTCAGCTGGGATTGTAATAGGTGCTTCTGTAATCGAGGATGACCCACTGCTGAATGAATAAACCAACTGCTACTGGATTGGTTCATCACCCAATCTTAGGAATTCTCCCCTGAATAGAACCTGGCTGTCCTGCTGTAAGACTTGAATATGAGGTTCCATTTGCACTGATGTATGCACTGAACGCTTCCCAGGATGGTTTCAAAATCGGCAGGGGTCTCTTCCACCCCCTGTCTCAGGAGCACATTGACAGCAATGAACCTCACTGTGTAGAGGAACAAACCAACCCGTTGCTCCTACTCTTTGGAATGCAAACCCAACATTGTTCTATATCCCAGAGAGGGTTTTTTTCCCCACACACTCCAACCCTGGCCTCTCTGAGGACCTTTGAGGTCTGCAAACAGCTGCAAAAGGGGCAGTGACTGCTCGACTGTTGCGGACAACACTACTGATTCTCAGTGTGCCTGTCACCAAGGTAAGTCTCCTGATTTCTCCTTGGAAGAAGACTTCTTGCGATTTCTCTCATGAGTGTTCCGTTGATGGTACCAAATCATTGATAGATTAGTGTCATCACTGCTGCCACCATGTCTTGTGATTTGGCTTCCACTTTGAACAGTATTTGGATCTGTTTTCGGGTAACCTGTGGCCTGAAGGTTTCCCACTGCTTATGAGTGACTTAACTCTGCTGGCTTGGTCAAAAGCTCCTTTCTTTACCCTATAGTACGCACTGAGGTAAGTACATCTCTGTCCTGTCTCGACTATTCGGTCTGCTCTTCTCAGGCCCGAGCACTGAGCGCTAGAGAACTGCTGATGTCACTGTTACCTCATGATACACATCACCATCTCATTAACATAACTATTAACCCATTATTCTGCAGGGAGGGACAGTGGGGGTTTATGGTGGGGAGGGGGAGAGGGTGTTTATGGTGGGGGAGGGGAGTGGGTGTTTATGGTGGGGGAGGGGGAGTGGGTGTTTATGGTGGGGGAGGGGGAGTGGGTGTTTATGGTGGGGGAGGGGAGTGGGTGTTTATAGTGGGGGAGGGCAGTGGGTGTTTATAGTGGGGGAGGGCAGTGGGTGTTTATGGTGGGGGAGGGGGAGTGGGTGTTTATGGTGGGGGAGGGGAGTGGGTGTTTATGGTGGGGGTGGGGTGTTTATGGTGGGGGAGGGGAGTGGGTGTTTATGGTGGGGTAGGGGGAGAGGGTGTTTATGGTGGGGGAGGGGAGTGGGTGTTTATGGTGGGGGAGGGGGAGTGGGTGTTTATGGTGGGGGTGGGGGAGTGGGTGTTTATGGTGGGGGAGGGGGAGTGGGTGTTTATGGTGGGGGAGGGGGAGTGGGTGTTTATGGTGGGGGTGGGGGAGTGGGTGTGTATGTTGGGGGTGGGTGAGTGGGTGTTTATGGTGGGGGAGGGGGAGTGGGTGTTTATGGTGGGGGAGGGGGAGTGGGTGTTTATGGTGGGGTGGGGAGTGGGTGTTTATGGTGGGGGAGGGGGAGTGGGTGTTTATGGTGGGGGAGGGGGAGTGGGTGTTTATGTTGGGGGAGGGGAGTGGGTGTTTATGGTGGGGGAGGGGATTGGGTGTTTATGGTGGGGGAGGGGGAGTGGGTGTTTATGGTGGGGGAGGGGGAGTGGGTGTTTATGGTGGGGGAGGGGAGTGGGTGTTTATGGTGGGGGAGGGGAGTGGGTGTTTATGGTGGGGGAGGGGAGTGGGTGTTTATGGTGGGGGAGGGGAGTGGGTGTTTATGGTGGGGGTGGGTGTTTATGGTGGGGGAGGGGGAGTGGGTGTTTATGGTGGGGGTGGGGGAGTGGGTGTTTATGGTGGGGGAGGGGAGTGGGTGTTTATGGTGGGGGAGGGGAGTGGGTGTTTATGGTGGGGGAGGGGAGTGGGTGTTTATGGTGGGGGAGGGGAGTGGGTGTTTATGGTGGGGGAGGGGAGTGGGTGTTTATGATGGGGGAGGGGAGTGGGTGTTTATGGTGGGGGAGGGGAGTGGGTGTTTATGTTGGGGGAGGGGAGTGGGTGTTTATGGTGGGGGAGGGGGAGTGGGTGTTTATGGTGGGGGATGGGGAGTGGGTGTTTATGGTGGGGGAGGGGAGTGGGTGTTTATGGTGGGGGAGGGGAGTGGGTGTTTATGGTGGGGGAGGGGGAGTGGGTGTTTATGGTGGGGGTGGGGGAGTGGGTGTGTATGTTGGGGGTGGGTGAGTGGGTGTTTATGGTGGGGGAGGGGAGTGGGTGTTTATGGTGGGGGAGGGGAGTGGGTGTTTATGGTGGGGGAGGGGAGTGGGTGTTTATGGTGGGGGAGGGGAGTGGGTGTTTATGGTGGGGGAGGGGGAGTGGGTGTTTATGGTGGGGGAGGGGGAGTGGGTGTTTATGGTGGGGGAGGGGGAGTGGTGTTTATGGTGGGGGAGGGCAGTGGGTGTTTATGGTGGGGGAGGGGAGTGGGTGTTTATGGTGGGGGAGGGGAGTGGGTGTTTATGGTGGGGGAGGGGGAGTGGGTGTTTATGGTGGGGGAGGGGAGTGGGTGTTTATGGTGGGGGTGGGGAGTGGGTGTTTATGGTGGGGGAGGGGGAGTGGGTGTTTATGGTGGGGAGGGGGAGTGGGTGTTTATGGTGGGGGAGGGGAGTGGGTGTTTATGGTGGGGGTGGGGGAGTGGGTGTTTATGGTGGGGGAGGGGGTGTGGGTGTTTATGGTGGGGGAGGGGGAGTGGGTGTTTATGGTGGGGGAGGGGAGTGGGTGTTTATGGTGGGGGAGGGGAGTGGGTGTTTATGGTGGGGGAGGGGAGTGGGTGTTTATGGTGGGGGAGGGGAGTGGGTGTTTATGGTGGGGGAGGGGAGTGGGTGTTTATGGTGGGGGAGGGGAGTGGGTGTTTATGGTGGGGGAGGGGAGTGGGTGTTTATGGTGGGGGAGGGGGAGTGGGTGTTTATGGTGGGGGAGGGGAGTGGGTGTTTATGGTGGGGGAGGGGAGTGGGTGTTTATGGTGGGGGAGGGGAGTGGGTGTTTATGGTGGGGGAGGGGAGTGGGTGTTTATGGTGGGGGAGGGGGAGTGGGTGTTTATGGTGGGGGAGGGGAGTGGGTGTTTATGGTGGGGGAGGGGAGTGGGTGTTTATGGTGGGGGAGGGGAGTGGGTGTTTATGGTGGGGGAGGGGAGTGGGTGTTTATGGTGGGGGAGGGGGAGTGGGTGTTTATGGTGGGGGAGGGGAGTGGGTGTTTATGGTGGGGGAGGGGGAGTGGGTGTTTATGGTGGGGGAGGGGAGTGGGTGTTTATGGTGGGGGAGGGGGAGTGGGATGTTTATGGTGGGGGTGGGGGAGTGGGTGTTTATGGTGGGGGAGGGGGAGTGGGTGTTTATGGTGGGGGAGGGGGTGTGGGTGTTTATGGTGGGGGAGGGGAGTGGGTGTTTATGTTGGGGGAGGGGAGTGGGTGTTTATGGTGGGGGAGGGGGAGTGGGTGTTTATGGTGGGGGAGGGGAGTGGGATGTTTATGGTGGCGGGAGGGGGAGTGGGTGTTTATGGTGGGGGAGGGGAGTGGGTGTTTATGGTGGGGGAGGGGAGTGGGTGTTTATGGTGGGGGAGGGGAGTGGGTGTTTATGGTGGGGGAGGGGAGTGGGTGTTATGGTGGGGGAGGGGGAGTGGGTGTTTATGGTGGGGGAGGGGAGTGGGTGTTTATGGTGGGGGAGGGAGTGGGTGTTTATGGTGGGGGAGGGGGAGTGGGTTGTTTATGTTGGGGGAGGGGAGTGGATGTTATGGTGGGGGAGGGGAGTGGGTGTTTATGGTGGGGGAGGGGAGTGGGTGTTTATGGTGGGGGAGGGGGAGTGGGTGTTTATGGTGGGGGAGGGGAGTGGGTGTTTATGGTGGGGGAGGGGAGTGGGTGTTTATGGTGGGGGAGGGGAGTGGGTGTTTATGGTGGGGGAGGGGAGTGGGTGTTTATGGTGGGGGAGGGGGAGTGGGTGTTTATGGTGGGGGAGGGGAGTGGGTGTTTATGGTGGGGGAGGGGAGTGGGTGTTTATGGTGGGGAGGGGGTGTGGGTGTTTATGGTGGGGGAGGGGGGTGGGTGTTTATGGATGGGGGAGGGGAGTGGGTGTTTATGGTGGGTGAGGGGGAGTGGGTGTTTATGGTGGGGGAGGAGAGTGGGTGTTTATGGTGGGGGAGGGGAGTGGGTGTTTATGATGGGGGATGGGGAGTGGGTGTTTATGGTGGGGGAGGGGAGTGGGTGTTTATGGTGGGGGAGGGGAGTGGGTGTTTATGGTGGGGGAGGGGAGTGGGTTTTTTTTTTTGGGTGAGGGGGAGTGGGTGTTTATGGTGGGGAGGGGGAGTGGGTGTTATGGTGGTGGTGGGTGAGTGGGTGTTTATGGTGGGGGAGGGGAGTGGGTGTTTATGGTGGGGGAGGGGGAGTGGGTTTTTTTTTGGGTGAGGGGGAGTGGGTGTTTATGGTGGGGGAGGGGGAGTGGGTGTTTATGGTGGTGGTGGGTGAGTGGGTGTTTATGGTGGGGGAGGGGAGTGGGTGTTTATGGTGGGGGAGGGGAGTGGGTGTTTATGGTGGGGGAGGGGGAGTGGGTTTTTATTTTGGGTGAGGGGGAGTGGGTGTTTATGGTGGGGGAGGAGGACTGGATCATTTTGCTGGTGGAGGGGTGTGAGGGTTTATTTCGAGGTGAATAGTTGCTTATGGTTTTGGATTTATCCTTCTTTTGGAATTGGGACAGACATTCTCGCGAGAGTTGATTTTCCAGTAACTGCCGGATCAGTCAGGGTGTTTTAATCCTGACACTGAACCTGATCAATCTCTAGCTCCACAGTGGAATCATCGTCTGTATTAGGATTTGTCTCTTTATGGAGATGATTCCATTTTGATAAGTTTCTTCAGTTCATGCTCTGCTCTTTTTGTAATGTTATCTCCAATAAACCTAAAGAACCAAACTTAAAAACGACCCCATTGAGAAAATGAACAGAGAGGATTTCACTTTTATAACTTTAACAATCAAACATCTTCAGCCCAACCATCTTCAGCTGCTTCATCAATGACCTTCCTTCCATCATAAGGTCAGAAGGGGGGATGTTCACTGATGATTGCACAATGTTCAGCACCATTCGCAACTCCTCAGATACTGAAGCAGTCTATGTCCAAATGCAGCAAGACCTGGACAATATCCAGGCTTTGGCAAGTGCCAAGTAATATTCACACCACACAAGTGCCAGGCAATGACTATTTCCCACAAGACAGAATCCAACCATCACCCCTTGACATTCAATGGCATTACCATCATTGAATCCCCCACCATCAACATCCTGGGGGTTAACATTGACCAGAAACTGAACTGGACTAGCCATATAAATACTGTGGCTACAAGAGCAGATCAGAGGCTGGGAATCCTGCAGCCAGTAACTCACCTCCTGATTCCCCAAAGCCTGTTCACCATCTACAAGGAACAAGTCAAGAGTGTGATGGAATACTCCCCACTTGCCTGGATGAGTGCAGCTCCCATAACACTCAAGAAGCTCGACACCATCCAGGACAAAGCAGCCCACTTGTTTGGCACCACATCCACCACTGACGCACAGTAGCAGCAGTGTATATCATATACAAGATGCACTGCAGGGATTCACCAAGGCTCCTTCAGCAGCACCTTCCAAACCCACGACCACTACCATCTAGAAGGACAAGGACAGCAGATAGATGGGAACACCACGACCTGGAAGTTCCCCTCCAAGTCACTCACCATCCTGACTTGGAAATATATCACCGCTCCTTCACTGTCGCTGGGTCAAAATCCTGGAACTCCCTCCCTAACAGCACTGTGGGTGTACCTACACCACATGGACTGCAGCGGCTCAAGAAGGCAGCTCACCACCACCTTCTCAAGGGCAACTAGGGATGGGCAATAAATGCTGGCCCAGCCAGCAAAGCCCCACATCCCATGAATGAATAAAAGTAATTAACATAAATTAAACAAGACTTAACTGACAAATTGAGGTCAACATGAATTATAAATTACACATTTAATTATAAACGCAACAAGAATAGATCACAAGAATTTATTGGACAGTCCACTCAGCATGTATGGCACTTATTTCACCCTCAAAGTCCTTCGAAGCTCTGAACTTCCTCCGGTAGAATTCCAGCACCTTTATTCAAGGATTTAGCCACTGATTCTCCTCTGACAGCAGCTCCCATTCAACCCGAATTCCATGGCTAAGGCCTTTACCAAGATTGCTTCTTTTGTCAGAACCTCTGATCATCCTTCTGCTAGAAGCTCTGACCATGACAGTCTTGCTGGTGTGGATCCATTTATCAGGATCTTCAGTAACAGCCCTGTATATTGCATTGCCAATACTAGTCAATCAGTCCCTTTAAAATAACTGAAGCAGCAACAGTAACCTTATTTACTTTTATCCCAGTCCCAGATCCAGCCCTCATGTTCATATCTTTTCTACTGTAGCACAGGGTCCTTTGAGCTGAAATGGCTTTGTGCCTTTTATTTGGTCTCAACAAGCTTTCGTTTCCCTGGAGAATTGAGTTTCCATTTCTGTTTTGGTTTCAGTTTTAATTTCCCTAGAAGCCAGAAGGTTCAGTTTCCCTTTCAGTTATGTTCTGACCCTGAAATATCACCTTCAACACCATGGATTCCATTGTAATAACTCTTCCCATAAACTTGGAGCACAGCCAATGAAGGCCTTTGGAAATATCAAACCACACATTGGGAATGTTGAGAAAATATATTTGGTTTTAGGATTGAAGTTTTGACTGCTTCCCAGTTACTGAATTTGTTTCTACATCTCAGGTAATGAAATTATCTGTTCACCGAAGGAATATATGGAGTGTGCAGACAAGACCCTGGGTAAGTGATTGCCTCCTTCTCAATCAGAACCTGGCTTTGATGAATTAACATCAACTTGGAGAATTGCACAATATTATAGCACAGGAGAAGGCCATTCAGCCCATCGTGCTTTTACAAGCTCTCTGAAAGACCTATTCAATTAGTCCCACTCCCCCTGCTCTTT
Organism: Carcharodon carcharias; assembly: GCF_017639515.1. Lineage (NCBI taxonomy): Eukaryota > Metazoa > Chordata > Chondrichthyes > Lamniformes > Lamnidae > Carcharodon > Carcharodon carcharias. The sequence goes on along the minus strand of NC_054478.1, from coordinate 2,687,092 downwards.
CCCATAGCCCTGAAAACTTTTCCCCTTCTAGTAAGTATCCAATTTCTTTTTGAAAGTTCCTATTGAATCTGCTTCCACCGCCCTTTCAGGCAGCGCCTTCCAGATCACAACAACTCACTGTGGAAAAAAACATTCCCCTTCATCTCTCCCTCAGTTTCTTTTCCAAATTCTCTTCAATCTGTGTCCCTCTGTTTACCGATCCTCCTGTCACTGGAAACAGTTTCTCCTTATTCACTCTATCTAAACACCTCGTAATTTTGAACAACTGTATGAAATCTCCCCCCTTAACCTTCTCTGCTCTAAGAAGAACAATCCCAGCTTCACCAGTCTCTCCACAATAACTGAAGTCCCTCATCCCTGCTCCCATCCAAGTAAATCTCCCTCCGCACCCTCTCAAAGGCCTTGACATTCCCCTTAAAGTGTGGTGTCCAGTGCTTCATACAGGTCAGGTGCAAGCTTCATTGGGTTATGAGCTATGCTGCTATTTATAAAACCAACAATCCGCTATCCTTTTTAACACCCTCCCAGCTCACCTTGCAGCCTTCAGGAAAACTTCCACTTCTCTCTATTCACACATTCCGCAGAGAGAGAGCTGCACAGGACTGGGGCCACAAAATGGAGAGCGTACATAGGGCTGTGGGAGGGGAGTGAATGGGTGGGTAGAGTCAGTGATAGGGGAGAGTGTACATGGGGTTGTGGGAGAGGATTAAATGAGTGGGTAGAGTCAGTGATAGGGGAGAGTGTACATGGGGCTGTGGGAGGGGATTAAATGAGTGGGTAGAGTCAGTGATAGGGGAGAGTGTACATGGGGATGTGGGAGGGGGATTAAATGGGTGGGTAGAGACATTGATAGGGGAGGGTGTACTTGGGGCTGTGGGAGGGGATTAAATGGGTGGGTAGAGTCAGTGATAGGGGAGAGTGTACATGGGGATGTGGGAGGGGATTAAATGGGTGGGTAGAGTCAGTGATAGGGGAGAGTGTACATGGGGTTGTGGGAGGGGATTAAATGAGTGGGTAGAGTCAGTGATAGGGGAGAGTGTACATGGGGTTGAGGGAGGGGATTAAATGAGTGGGTAGAGTCAGTGATAGATGAGAGTGTACATGGAGATGTGGGAGGGGAGTGAATGGGTGGGTAGAGTCAATGATAGGGGAGAGTGTACATGGAGATGTGGGAGGGGAGTGAATGGGTGGGTAGAGTCAGTGATAGGAGAGAGTGTACATGGGGATGTGGGATGGGATTAAATGGGTGGGTAGAGTCAGTGATAGGGGAGAGTGTACATGGGGCTGTGGGAGGGGAGTGAATGGGTGGGTAGAGTCAGTGATAGGGGGAGAGTGTACATCGGGCTGTGGGAGGGGAGTAAATGGGTGGGTAGAGGCATTAATAGGGGAGAGTGTACATGGGGCTGTGGGAGGGGAGTGAATGGGTGGGTAGAGTCAGTGATAGGGGGGGAGTGTACATGGGGATGTGGGAGGGGGATTAAATGAGTGGGTAGAGTCAGTGATAGGGGAGAGTGTACATGGGGATGTGAGAGGTGATTAAATGGGTGGGTAAAGTCAGTGATAGGGGGAGAGTGTACATGGGGATGTGGGAGTGGGATAAAATGAGTGGGTAGAGTCAGTGATAGGGGAGAGTGTACATGGGGGTGTGGGAGGGGATTAAATGGGTGGGTAGATTCTGTGATAGGGGAGAGTGTACATGGGGATGGGGGAGGAGATTAACTGGGTGGGTAGAGTCAGTGAAGGGGACAGTGTATATTTGGCTGTGGGAGGGGATTAAATGGGTGGGTAGAGTCAGTGATGGGGAGAGTATATATTGGGCTGTGGGAGGGGATTAAATGGGTGAGTAGAGACATTGATAGGGGAGAGTGTACATGGGGTGTGGGAGGGGATTAAATGCGTGGGTAGATTCAGTGATAGGGGAGAGTGTACATGGGGATGGGGGAGGAAATTAAATGGGTGGGTAGAGTCAGTGAAGGGGAGAGTGTATACTGGGCTGTGGGAGGGGATTAAATGGGTGGGTAGAGTCATTGATGGGGAGAGTGTATATTGGGCTGTGGGAGGGGATTAAATGGGTGGGTAGATACATTGATAGGGGAGAGTGTACATGGGGATGTGGGAATGGATTAAATGGGTGGGTAGAGGCAGAGATAGGGGAGAGTGTACATGGGGGTGTGGGAGGGGATTAAATGGTTGGATAGAGACATTGATAGGGGAGAGTGTACATGGGGGTGTGGGAGGGGAGTAAATGGGTGGGTAGAGTCAGTGATAGGGGAGAGTGTGCATGGGGCTGTGGGAGGGGATTAAATGGGTGGGTAGAGTCAATGATAGGGGAGAGTGTACATGGGGCTGTGGGAGGGGATTAAATGAGTGGGTAGAGTCAGTGATAGGGGAGAGTGTACATGGGGATGTGGGAGGGGGATTAAATGGGTGGGTAGAGACATTGATAGGGGAGGGTGTACTTGGGGCTGTGGGAGGGGATTAAATGGGTGGGTAGAGTCAGTGATAGGGGAGAGTGTACATGGGGATGTGGGAGGGGATTAAATGGGTGGGTAGAGTCAGTGATAGGGGAGAGTGTACATGGGGTTGTGGGAGGGGATTAAATGAGTGGGTAGAGTCAGTGATAGGGGAGAGTGTACATGGGGTTGAGGGAGGGGATTAAATGAGTGGGTAGAGTCAGTGATAGATGAGAGTGTACATGGAGATGTGGGAGGGGAGTGAATGGGTGGGTAGAGTCAATGATAGGGGAGAGTGTACATGGAGATGTGGGAGGGGAGTGAATGGGTGGGTAGAGTCAGTGATAGGAGAGAGTGTACATGGGGATGTGGGATGGGATTAAATGGGTGGGTAGAGTCAGTGATAGGGGAGAGTGTACATGGGGCTGTGGGAGGGGAGTGAATGGGTGGGTAGAGTCAGTGATAGGGGGAGAGTGTACATCGGGCTGTGGGAGGGGAGTAAATGGGTGGGTAGAGGCATTAATAGGGGAGAGTGTACATGGGGCTGTGGGAGGGGAGTGAATGGGTGGGTAGAGTCAGTGATAGGGGGGGAGTGTACATGGGGATGTGGGAGGGGGATTAAATGAGTGGGTAGAGTCAGTGATAGGGGAGAGTGTACATGGGGATGTGAGAGGTGATTAAATGGGTGGGTAAAGTCAGTGATAGGGGGAGAGTGTACATGGGGATGTGGGAGTGGGATAAAATGAGTGGGTAGAGTCAGTGATAGGGGAGAGTGTACATGGGGGTGTGGGAGGGGATTAAATGGGTGGGTAGATTCTGTGATAGGGGAGAGTGTACATGGGGATGGGGGAGGAGATTAACTGGGTGGGTAGAGTCAGTGAAGGGGACAGTGTATATTTGGCTGTGGGAGGGGATTAAATGGGTGGGTAGAGTCAGTGATGGGGAGAGTATATATTGGGCTGTGGGAGGGGATTAAATGGGTGAGTAGAGACATTGATAGGGGAGAGTGTACATGGGGTGTGGGAGGGGATTAAATGCGTGGGTAGATTCAGTGATAGGGGAGAGTGTACATGGGGATGGGGGAGGAAATTAAATGGGTGGGTAGAGTCAGTGAAGGGGAGAGTGTATACTGGGCTGTGGGAGGGGATTAAATGGGTGGGTAGAGTCATTGATGGGGAGAGTGTATATTGGGCTGTGGGAGGGGATTAAATGGGTGGGTAGATACATTGATAGGGGAGAGTGTACATGGGGATGTGGGAATGGATTAAATGGGTGGGTAGAGGCAGAGATAGGGGAGAGTGTACATGGGGGTGTGGGAGGGGATTAAATGGTTGGATAGAGACATTGATAGGGGAGAGTGTACATGGGGGTGTGGGAGGGGAGTAAATGGGTGGGTAGAGTCAGTGATAGGGGAGAGTGTGCATGGGGCTGTGGGAGGGGATTAAATGGGTGGGTAGAGTCAATGATAGGGAAGAGTGTACATGGGGGTGTGGGAGGGGATTAAATGCGTGGGTAGATTCTGTGATAGGGGAGAGTGTACATGGGGATGGGGGAAGAGATTAACTGGGTGGGTAGAGTCAGTGAAGGGGACAGTGTATATTGGGCTGTGGGAGGGGATTAAATGGGTGGGTAGAGTCAGTGATGGGGAGAGTGTATATTGGGCTGTGGTAGGGGATTAAATGGGTGGGTAGAGACATTGATAGGGGAGAGTGTACATGGGGCTGTGGGAGGGGATTAAATAGGTGGATAGAGACATTGATAGGGGAGAGTGTACATGGGGTGTGGGAGGGGATTAAATGGGTGGGTAGAGTCAGTGATAGGGAGAGTGTACATTGGGCTGTGGGAGGGGGATTAAATGGGTGGGTAGAGTCAGTGAAGGGGGAGAGTGTACATGGGGGTGTGAGAGGTGATTCAATGGGTGGGTAAAGTCAGTGATAGGGGGAGAGTGTACATGGGGATGTGGGAGGGGGATAAAATGAGTGGGTAGAGTCAGTAATAGGGGAGAGTGTACATGGGGGTGTGGGAGGGGATTAAATGCGTTGGTAGATTCAGTGATAGGGGAGAGTGTACATGGGGATGGGGGAGGAAATTAAATGGGTGGGTAGAGTCAGTGAAGGGGAGAGTGTATACTGGGCTTTGGGAGGGGATTAAATGGGTGGGTAGAGTCAGTGATGGGGGAGGGTGTACTTGGGGCTGTGGGAGGGTATTAAATGGGTGGGTAGAGTCAGTGATAGGGGAGAGTGTACATGGGGATGTGGGAGGGGATTAAATGGGTGGGTAGAGTCAGTGATAGGGGAGAGTGTACATGGGGTTGAGGGAGGGGATTAAATGAGTGGGTAGAGTCAGTGATAGATGAGAGTGTACATGGAGATGTGAGAGGGGAGTGAATGGGTGGGTAGAGTCAATGATAGGGGAGAGTGTACATGGAAATGTGGGAGGGGAGTGAATGGGTGGGTAGAGTCAGTGATAGGAGAGAGTGTACATGGGGATGTGGGATGGGATTAAATGGGTGGGTAGAGTCAGTGATAGGGGAGAGTGTACATGGGGCTGTGGGAGGGGAGTGAATGGGTGGGTAGAGTCAGTGATAGGGGGAGAGTGTACATGGGGCTGTGGGAGGGGAGTAAATGGGTGGGTAGAGGCATTAATACGGGAGAGTGTACATGGGGCTGTGGGAGGGGAGTGAATGGGTGGGTAGAGTCAGTGATAGGGGGGAGTGTACATGGGGATGTGGGAGGGGGATTAAATGAGTGGGTAGAGTCAGTGATAGGGGAGAGTGTACATGGGGATGTGAGAGGTGATTAAATGGGTGGGTAATGTCAGTGATAGGGGGAGAGTGTACATGGGGATGTGGGAGTGGGATAAAATGAGTGGGTAGAGTCAGTGATAGGGGAGAGTGTACATGGGGGTGTGGGAGGGGATTAAATGGGTGGGTAGATTCTGTGATAGGGGAGAGTGTACATGGGGATGGGGGAGGAGATTAACTGGGTGGGTAGAGTCAGTGAAGGGGACAGTGTATATTTGGCTGTGGGAGGGGATTAAATGGGTGGGTAGAGTCAGTGATGGGGAGAGTGTATATTGGGCTGTGGGAGGGGATTAAATGGGTGGGTAGAGACATTGATAGGGGAGAGTATACATGGGGTGCGGGAGGGGATTAAATGCGTGGGTAGATTCAGTGATAGGGGAGAGTGTACATGGGGATGGGGGAGGAAATTAAATGGGTGGGTAGAGTCAGTGAAGGGGAGAGTGTATACTGGGCTGTGGGAGGGGATTAAATGGGTGGGTAGAGTCATTGATGGGGAGAGTGTATATTGGGCTGTGGGAGGGGATTAAATGGGTGGGTAGATACATTGATAGGGGAGAGTGTACATGGGGATGTGGGAATGGATTAAATGGGTGGGTAGAGGCAGAGATAGGGGAGAGTGTACATGGGGGTGTGGGAGGGGATTAAATGGTTGGATAGAGACATTGATAGGGGAGAGTGTACATGGGGATGTGGGAGGGGAGTAAATGGGTGGGTAGAGTCAGTGATAGGGGAGAGTGTACATAGGGCTGTGGGAGCAGATTAAATGCGTGGGTAGAGGCAGTGATAGGGGAGAGTGTACATGGGGGTGTGGGAGGGGATTAAATGAGTGGGTAGAGTCAGTGAAGGGGAAGAGTGTACATGGAGGTGTGAGAGGTGATTAAATGGGTGGGTAAAGTCAGTGATAGGGGAGAGTGTACATGGGGATGTGGGAGGGGGAGAAAATGAGTGGGTAGAGTCAGTGATAGGGAGAGTGTACATGGGGGTGTGGGAAGGGATTTAATGAGTGGGCAGATTCAGTAATAGGGGAACGTATACATGGGGATGTGGAAGGGGATTAAATGGGTGGGTAGAGTCAGTGATATGGGAGAGTGTACATGGGGCTGTGGGAGGGGATTAAATGGGTGGGTAGATTCAGTGATAGGGGAGAGTGTACATGGGGCTGTGGGAGGGGATTAAATGGGTGGGTAGTGTCAGTGATAAGGGAGAGTGTACATGGGAGTGTGGGAGGCGAGTAAATGTGTGGGTAGATTCAGTGATAGGGGAAAAGTGTACATGGGGCCGTGGGAGGGGAGTGAATGGGTGGGTAGGGCCAGTGATAGGGGAGAGTGTACATGGGGATGGGGGAGGGGATTAAATGGGTGGGTAGAGGCAGTGATAGGGGAGAGTGTACATGGGGGTGTGGGAGGGGATTAAATAGCTGGATAGAGACATTGATAGGGGAGAGTGTACATGGGGGTGTGGGAGGGGAGTAAATGGGTGGGTAGAGTCAGTGATAGGGGAGAGTGTTCTTGGGGCTGTGGGAGGGGATTAAATGGGTGGGTAGAGTCAGTGATAGGGGAGTGTGTACATGGGGGTGTGGGAGGGGATTAAATGAGTGGGTAGATTCAGTGATAGGGGAGAGTGTACATGGGGTGTGGCAGTGGATTAAATGGGTGGGTAGAGTCAGTGATAGGGAGAGTGTACATTGGGCTGTGGGAGGGGGATTAAATGGGTTGGTAGAGTCAGTGAAGGGGGAGAGTGTACATGGGGGTGTGAGAGGTGATTCAATGGGTGGGTAAAGTCAGTGATATGGGGAGAGTGTACATGGGGATGTGGGAGGGGGATAAAATGAGTGGGTAGAGTCAGTGATAGGGGAGAGTGTACATGGGACTGTGGGAGGGGATTAAATGAGTGGGCAGATTCAGTAATAGGGGAACGTATACATGGGGATGTGGAAGGGGATTAAATGGGTGGGTAGAGTCAGTGATAGGGGAGAGTGTACATAGGGATGGGGGAGGGGATTAAATGGGTGGGTAGAGTCAGTGATAGGGGAGAGTGTACATGGGGGTGTGGGAGGGGAGTAAATGGGTGGGTAGAGTCAGTGATAGGGGAGAGTGTTCTTGGGGCTGTGGGAGGGGATTAAATGGGTGGGTAGAGTCAGTGATAGGGGAGAGTGTACATGGGGGTGTGGGAGGGGATTAAATGAGTGGGTAGAGGCAGTGATAGGGGAGAGTGTACATGGGGTGTGGCAGTGGATTAAATGGGTGGGTAGAGTCAGTGATAGGGAGAGTGTACATTGGGCTGTGGGAGGGGGATTAAATGGGTGGGTAGAGTCAGTGGAGGGGGAGAGTGTAAATGGGGCTGTGGGAGGGGAATGAATGGGTGGGTAGAGCCAGTGATAGGGGAGAGTGTACATGGGGATGTGGGAGGGGTATTAAATGAGTGGGTAGAATCAGTGATAGGGGAGAGTGTACATGGGGGTGTGGGAGGGGAGTAAATGGGTGGGTAGAGTCAGTGATAGGGGAGAGTGTTCTTGGGGCTGTGGGAGGGGATTAAATGGGTGGGTAGAGTCAGTGATAGGGGAGTGTGTACATGGGGGTGTGGGAGGGGATTAAATGAGTGGGTAGATTCAGTGATAGGGGAGAGTGTACATGGGGTGTGGCAGTGGATTAAATGGGTGGGTAGAGTCAGTGATAGGGAGAGTGTACATTGGGCTGTGGGAGGGGGATTAAATGGGTTGGTAGAGTCAGTGAAGGGGGAGAGTGTACATGGGGGTGTGAGAGGTGATTCAATGGGTGGGTAAAGTCAGTGATATGGGGAGAGTGTACATGGGGATGTGGGAGGGGGATAAAATGAGTGGGTAGAGTCAGTGATAGGGGAGAGTGTACATGGGGGTGTGGGAGGGGATTAAATGAGTGGGCAGATTCAGTAATAGGGGAACGTATACATGGGGATGTGGAAGGGGATTAAATGGGTGGGTAGAGTCAGTGATAGGGAGAGTGTACATGGGGGTGTGGGAGGGGAGTAAATGGGTGGGTAGAGTCAGTGATAGGGGAGAGTGTTCTTGGGGCTGTGGGAGGGGATTAAATGGGTGGGTAGAGTCAGTGATAGGGGAGAGTGTACATGGGGGTGTGGGAGGGGATTAAATGAGTGGGTAGAGGCAGTGATAGGGGAGAGTGTACATGGGGTGTGGCAGTGGATTAAATGGGTGGGTAGAGGCAGTGATAGGGAGAGTGTACATTGGGCTGTGGGAGGGGGATTAAATGGGTGGGTAGAGTCAGTGGAGGGGGAGAGTGTAAATGGGGCTGTGGGAGGGGAATGAATGGGTGGGTAGAGCCAGTGATAGGGGAGAGTGTACATGGGGATGTGGGAGGGGTATTAAATGAGTGGGTAGAATCAGTGATAGGGGAGAGTGTACATAGGGGTGTGGGAGGGGAGTGAATGGGTAGGTAGAGTCAGTGATGGGGAGAGTGTACATGGGGATGTGGGAGGGGGATTAAATGAGTGGGTAGAGTCAGTGATAGGGGAGGGTGTATATGGGGCTGTGGGAGGGGATTAAATGGGTGGGTAGAGTCAGTGATAGGGGAGAATGTACATGGGGATGTGGGAGTGGATTAAATGGGTGGGTAGAGTCAGTGACAGGGGAGAGTGTACATGGGGCTGTGGGAGTGGATTAAATGGGTGGGTAGATTCAGTGATAGGGGGAAAGTGTACATGGGGCCGTGGGAGGGGAGTGAATGGGTGGGTAGGGTCAGTGATAGGGGAGAGTGTACATGGGGATGGGGGAGGGGATTAAATGGGTTGGTAGAGTCAGTGATAGGGGGAGAGTGTACATGTGGTGTGGGAGGGTGGGTAGAGTCAATGATAGGGGAGCGTGTACATGGGACTGTGGGAGGGGAGTTAATGGGTGGATAGAATCAGTGATAGGGGAGATTGTACATGGGGCTGTGGGAGGGGATTAAATGGGTGGGTAGAGTCAGTGATATGGGAGAGTGTACATGGGGCTGTGGGAGGGGATTAAATGGGTGGGTAGAGTCAGTGATAGGGGAGAGTGCACATGGGGCTGTGGGAGGGGGATTAAATGGGTGGGTAGAGTCAGTGAAGGGGGAGAGTTTACATGGGGGTGTGAGAGGTGATTAAATGGGTGGGTAAAGTCAGTGATAGGGGAGAGTGTACATGGGGATGTCGGAGGGGGATAAAATGAGTGGGTAGAGTCAGTGATAGGGGAGAGTGTACATGGGGGTGTGGGAGGGGATTAAATGAGTGGGCAGATTCGGTAATAGGGGAACGTATACATGGGGATGTGGAAGGGGATTAAATGGGTGGGTAGAGTCAGTGATATGGGAGAGTGTACATGGGGATGGGGGAGGGGATTAAATGGGTGGGTAGAGTCAGTGATAGGGGAGAGTGTACATGGGGGTGTGGGAGGGGAGTAAATGGGTGGGTAGAGTCAGTGATAGGGGAGAGTGTTCTTGGGGCTGTGGGAGGGGATTAAATGGGTGGGTAGAGTCAGTGATAGGGGAGAGTGTACATGCGGGTGTGGGAGGGGATTAAATGAGTGGGTAGTGTCAGTGATAGGGGAGAGTGTACATGGGGTGTGGCAGTGGATTAAATGGGTGGGTAGAGTCAGTGATAGGGAGAGTGTACATTGGGCTGTGGGAGGGGGATTAAATGGGTGGGTAGAGTCAGTGGAGGGGGAGAGTGTACATGGGGATGTGGGAGGGGTATTAAGTGAGTGGGTAGAGTCAGTGATAGGGGAGAGTGTACATAGGGGTGTGGGAGGGGAGTGAATGGGTAGGTAGAGTCAGTGATAGGGGAGAGTGTACATGGGGATGTGGGAGGGGGATTAAATGAGTGGGTAGAGTCAGTGATAGGGGAGGGTGTACATGGGGCTGTGGGAGGGGATTAAATGGGTGGGTAGAGTCAGTGATAGGGGAGAATGTACATGGGGATGTGGGAGGGGATTAAATGGGTGGGTAGAGTCAGTGACAGGGGAGAGTGTACATGGGGCTGTGGGAGTGGATTAAATGGGTGTGTAGATTCAGTGATAGGGGGAAAGTGTACATGGGGCCGTGGGAGGGGAGTGAATGGGTGGGTAGGGTCAGTGATAGGGGAGAGTGTACATGGGGATGGGGGAGGGGATTAAATGGGTGGGTAGAGTCAGTGATGGGGGAGAGTTTACATGGGGGTGTTGGAGGGGAGTTAATGGGTGGATAGAATCAGTGATAGGGGAAATTGTACATGGGGCTGTGGGAGGGGATTAAATGGGTGGTTAGAGTCAATGATAGGGGAGAGTGTACATGGGACTGTGGGAGGGGAGTTAATGGGTGGATAGAATCAGTGATAGGGGAGATTGTACATGGGGCTGTGGGAGGGGATTAAATGGGTGGGTAGAGTCAGTGATATGGGAGAGTGTACATGGGGCTGTGGGAGGGGATTAAATGGGTGGGTATAGTCAGTGATAGGGGAGAGTGTACATGGGGCTGTGGGAGGGGATTAAATTGGTGTGTAGAGTCAGTGATAGGGGAGAGTGTACATGGGGTGTGGGAGGGGATTAAATGGGTGTGTAGAGTCAATGATAGGGGAGAGTGTACTTGGGGCTCTGGGAGGGGATTAAATGGGTGGGTAGAGTCAATGATAGGGGAGACTGTACATGGGAGTGTGGGAGGGGAGTAAATGGGTGGGTAGAGTCAGTGATAGGGGAGAGTGTACATCGGGTTGTGGGAGGGGATTAAATGGGTGGGTAGAATCAGTGATAGGGGAGAGTGAGCATGGGGATGTGGGAGGATGGGTTTGATGGGTGAATGTCCTTTTCAGGTTTTGTATTTGTGTGTGGGTGGTTGCGATGCTTAGCCTGAGATATCTCTTTTTGTCCGGATAAAGTTTGTTATTGGTTTCCTCTCTTTCTCCAGATGAACTGATTTCAACGTCAAATCAAAGCTGCAAGTGTGAGACACCCTGCAGCTTAACAAGATATAGCAAGGAACTCTCCATGGTTAAAATCCCGAGCAAGGGCTCCTCTAAGTTCCTAGCCAAGAGATACAACACCTCAGAACAAAACATCAGGTAATTCTGTTTTTGTGAAAAAATGTTAAATGTGACAGGGCAGAATAGAGGAATTCATAGAATCAAAGAAAGTTTACAGCACAGAAAGAGACCACTCGGCCCATTGTGTCTATGCCGGCCGAGAAACGAGTCACTCAGCCTCATCCTGCTTTCCAGCACTTGGTCCGTGGTCCTGCAGGTTCCAGCACTTCAGGTGATATCCAGACACCTTTTAAATGAGTTGGGGATTTCTGCCTCTACTCCCCTTTCAGACAGTGAGTTCCAGACCCCCACAACCCTCTGGGTGAAAATAATCTTTCCTCATCTCCCCTCTAATTCTTCTACTAATCACTTGAAATCTACATCCCTAGTCACTGACCTCTTTTCTAAAGTAAACAGGCACTTCCCATTCACTCTATCTAGGCATCTCACAATTTTGTACATCTCAATCAAATCTCACCTCAGTCTCCTCTGTTCCAGGGACAACAATCCCAGCCTCCCCAATCTTTCCTCATAACTACAATTTTCCAGTCCTGGTAACATCCTGGTAAAACTCCTCTGTCCCCTCTCGAATGCGATTATATCCTTTCTGTAATGAGGTGACTGGAACTGTACACAGTGCTCAAGTTGTGGCCTAACTAATGATTTATATAGTTCCAGCATCACCTCCCTGCTCTTATACTCTATACCTCGGCTAATAAATGAAATGATTCCATGTACCTTCTTAACCACCTTATCAACCTGTCCCACCATCTACAGGAATGTGTGCATTTTCATTCCAGGGTCTCTTGTTCCCTCTACACCTCTCAGTATCCTCCCATTTATTGTGTAATCCTTCGCCTTGTTTGACCTCCCCAAATGCATCACCTCACACTTCCCTGGGTTGAATTCCATTTGCCACTTTTCTGCCCAACTGACCAGTCCATTGATGTCTTCCTGCTGTCTCCAGCTATCCTCCTCGCTACCTACCCCTCGGCCAATTTTTGTGTTGTCTGCAAACTTCTTGATCATTCTCCCTACATTTACATCCAAACTTTAAAAAATATTAATTTATGGGATGTGGGATTTGTTGCCTGGGCCAACATTTATTTCCCATCCCTAGTTGCCCTTGAGAAGGTGGTGGTGAGCTGCCTTCTTGAACCGCTGCAGTCCATGTGGTGTAGGTACACCCAGAGTGCTGCTATACCACACAAACCAGGAGACCGAGTACTGAGCCCTGCGAACCCCACTGGAAACAGCCTTCCAGTCACAAAAACACCTGTCAGCAATTATCTTCATTTCCTGCCATTGAGCCAGTTTTGTATCCAGTTTGCTACATTCCCCTGGATCAAATGGGCTTTTACTTTGTTAACCAGCCTGTCATGAGGGACCTTGTCAAAAGCCTTGTTAACATCCATGTAGATCACATCAACCACACTACCCTCATCAATCCTCCTTGTTACTTGCTCAAAAAATTCATTCAAATTAGTCAAACACAAACTTCCCTTAACAACTCCATGCTGACTGTCCTTGATTAATCCTTGCCTGTCTAAACGACAGTTTATCCTGTCCCTCAGAATTGATTCCAATAATTTGACCACCACCGAGGTCAGACTGACTGGCCTGTAATTATTTGGTCCATCCCTCGCTCCCATTTTACTCAAAGGTACAACATTATCAGACCTCCAGTCCTCCGGCATCTCTCCTGTATCCAGTGAGGATTGGAAAATGATGGTCAGACCCTCACCTATTTACTCGCTGCCTTCCTTTAGCAGCCTGGGGTAGATTCCATCCAGCCCTGGGGATTTATCCACTTTCAAGGCTGCTAATCCCATTAATACTTCCTCTCTCCTTATGTTTGTCACATCCAATACTTCACACTCCTCCTCCTTAACTACAATATCTGCATTGTTCCCCCTGTTTTGTGAAGACAGACACAGAGTATTCATTAAGAACCACATCCACATCCTTTGCCTCCACACACAGGTCACCTTTAAGGTATTTTATAGGCCCTACTCTTTCCTTAGTTATCCTCTTACTCTTGATGTGTTGATAAAACACCTTCGGGTTCTCCTTGATTTTATTTGCCAATATTCTTTCATGCCACCTCTTTGTTTTCCTATTTTCCTTTTTGATTTCACCCCTCCACTTTCTCTACTCCTCTCAGCTTTCTGTAGTATTGAGTTCTTGGTGTCTGACATAAGCTTTCCTTTTCTCTCTCATCTCACCCTGTAAGCTTCTTGACATCCAGGGGGGATCTAGAGTTGGCCGTCCCACCCTTTTCCTTTGTGGGACCATGTTTACTCTGAACCCCTTGGATCTCCTCTTTGGTTGCCTCCCACTGCTCTGACACTGATTTACCTTCAAGAAGCTGTTTCCAGTTTACTTTTGTTAAATCACTCCTCTTCTTAGTAAAATTGGCCTTGCCCCAATTTAGAACGTTAACTCCTGTTTTATCTTTGTCCTTTTCCATAATTATGTTAAAAGTGACTGAATTATGATCACTACTACCAAAATGCTCTCCCACTGTCACCCCTTCTACCTGCCCAGCTTCATTTCCTAAAACTAAGTCCAGAATCGCATCCTCTCTTGTTGGACTTGCTACATACTGACCATAAAAGTTCTCCTGAATACACCTTAAGAATTCTGTTCCCCCCTTTCTTTTACACTAAAATGATCCCAGTTAATACTGGGGTAGTTAAAATCCCCTACTATTACTCCCCTACTGTTTTAACCATTATTATAAATGGGATGGGAGGAGTGCACAATTTCTCTAGCCCCATTACTCCACAGATCACATCATGCATGTTAATGTTTTATTCAGTCACCAAAATGGCCAATTATTTACCTTTGCCTTTGTTAGACCCAGCAACATACACACACACATACACATATGACACACACACATGGCCATGGCACACACACACAACACACACAGCACACACAGGCACGACACACACACACGGCACACACACAGCACACACACATGACACACACACACGGCACATATAAGCAAACAAACCAAGGACAAACAGACAGTCTCGCTGCAGAGATGGGCTTTAGAGGATAGACATTAAAGAAATAAATAGTAAGGTTCACAGGGTATCGACACTGTTGATCTGGAGCAGATGATCCTTTTAATATATCATCGCTCCTCACAGCTGTAATTGCTTCTCTAACCAGAATTGCCATAAATCACCTGAATGACTTCGGACTGAGTTAAGTCTGGAAGATGAGATAAACTGAAACCTGGGAGAGAATCTGAAATGAAATCATGCCTGAAGTTTGGGATAGAGTCTTACTAACAGGGAGGGTGAGCAGCCGTGGTTCAAGGACATTGGGCGTACATTTTACCCAGTGCCCACACTTTGAAAGGGCCGTTGTTAGGATCCCAGACCAGGCACTCAAATTTTGTTATGATCCAGTTAGGGACAAGTAACTTTTTGTTACAGTAGATGAAATTTGAAATCTCAATTACTTGCTAAGAGAATAAAGACGCAAGATTCCAGTTTCAAACAAATAGAAGAAATGTTACTATGAAAGAGTCAGCAAAACAAACAGTCAATATATCAATCTATCTTATACTCTAACATCCAGAATTAACATGTAGGAAACACAGATTAATAGGTAGACTGTGGTTGAACACACCACCAACTGCACATTAAATGGCAGAAGCCATTAAAACAGTTCCCAAGAATTTATCAGCAACCCACCAAGACATCAGTGATCACTATGAGTCACAAAATCCTCTAAAACTGTGTCTACCTTTAGATGATTTCAACTCTTCTCTTTCAAGAATATAGCATGTGATTCTCCTGAACAGCGGCTCCAACTCAGACTGCCCCATCACCACACCCTCCAATTACTCAATCTCTTCTCCTGAGACTGTGGCCCAGCGAGTTCCGAAGGCTGCAGCCCAGCATTTAATTTCCAGTGTGAGTCCAGCTCCCTAGCTATTTTGAGAAGGATCCCACTGCACAAGGGATTTTCTTTGCTTCCACTGCGAGCTCCACTGATCTGACACTGCCCCCAGGTTTCACTGAGCAAATATGGCACCTGAACTTCCCTGAGCTCCAGATCATAGCAGCACAGAGCTACCATAGACTCCTGGGGCTTCCCTGAGTCCCAACCAACCCCCCCTCAACCTCCCCACCCCCAGCAGCACAGACCTAATGGCAGCATTTCAGCTGCATGGTGACAATCCGCTTCTCCCGCTGCTCCCCAGTTTCTGTCAGGTGGGCTCACGTTCACACTGTAGCCTGGTCCCGTGGTCAATGTTTCACACTATGCCATGATACAGGCACACTGCCTGGTCCCTGCTGCTGCAGAGGAACACCAGAAACGGAGCATTGCCCAGTCCGTCTCCCCACATACTCTGCACCTGCGCTGAAACTCCCTGACATTCCCTCTGAGAACCCGCAGATACAACCCAGGGAATCAAATCCCCTCTCGCTGTAATGAGGGTGTAGCAGTGTCCCATCCGATATCCATCCCTTACCACCTCCACTCAAACAGATTGCCTGATCATTGATTTGTTGCTGTTTCCACTGCTCGCTCTCTTCAAATTACTCATCACACTTGCTGCATTTGAGTAACTGCGTTTTAAAAGTAACTGGATCAAATAGAAAACACCTTGGAAACTCCTCAACTTGAAAACTGCAATAGAAGTGGAAGACCCTCCTCCGTTAAAGTGCGATAGAAAACTCTAGAATATGAAATAACAGCTGAGTTTGAGAGAACAAAGTGCCGGGGCTATAGAGTGTTTCAGAGAAGGTGTTACAACAGCTCCAGTGAGAATCAGAGGGGAAAGGGGAGAGGTTCGAGGTGGGAGAGAATGAGGCTGCAGACAGTGTCTTCTTACTCTGTCTCTGTGTCCTTTCTGTAGGGAAAATTACCTTGTGCTGGACATCTATTTTGAAGCTTTAAATTATGAAACAATTGAGCAGAAGAAAGCCTACGATGTGGCAGGATTGTTGGGTGAGTGGTTGGATATTAATTATACGATTGGGACAAATTAAACAACAAGATAGAAGATTGATGTGTAGTGACCAAGGGCACAGTGTAAAAACACTACCTGACTGGCATGCAGGGAATGTAGATCAAACCTCATCAGTGGCAGAGAGAGAAAAAGAGAGTGAGATTGGTGAAATAGAGAGAGCGAGAGAAACACTGAGAGGGAGAGATACCAGTAGAGTGAGAGAAACAGGGAGTGAGAAAGAAACAATGGGAATGATAGAAAAAGAGTAAGAGAGAGACTGGAGAAAAGATGTGAGTGAGAGAAACAGTGACAGTGAGAGAAACAGTGAGAGAGATAAATGGAGTAAGAGTGAGACAGGAGAAACAGTGAGAGGGAGAGTTAGAGAAACAGTGAGAGTGAGAGAAACAGAGTAAGAGTGAGACTGGATAAACAGCGAGTATGAGATTCAAAGAAACAGTGAGAGGGTGAGGGGCAGCGAAAGTGAGAGAAACAGTGAGAGAGAGAGAAACAGCGAGAGTGAGAGAAACGTCGAGAGTGGGAGAAAGAGCGAGAGTGAGAGGAACAGCGAGAGTGAGAGAAGCAGTGAGAGTGAGAGAAGCAGTGAGAGTGAGAGAAACAGTGAGAGTGAGAGTGGGAGAAACAGTGAGAGCGAGAGAAAAAGTGAGAGTGAGAGAAATAGTGAGAAGGAGAGAAACAGTGAGATTGAGAGAAACAGTGAGAGTGAGAGAAACAGTGAGATTGAGAGAAACAGTGAGAGTGAGAGAAACAGTCAGAGTGAGAGAAACAGTCAGAGTGAGAGAAACAGTAAGAGTGAGAGAAACAGTGAGAGTGGGAGAAACAGTGATAGTGGGAGAAACAGTGAGAGTGCGACGAACAGCGAGAGTGGGAGAAAGAGCAGGAGAGAGAGAACCAGAAAGATTGAGAGAAACAGTGAGATTGAGAGAAGCAGGGAGAGTGAGAGAAACAGTGAGAGAGAGAGAAACAGCGAGAGTGAGAGAAACGTCGAGAGTGGGAGAAAGAGCGAGAGTGAGAGGAACAGCAAGAGTGAGAGAAACAGCTAGAGTGAGTGAAACAGTGAGGGTCAGAGAAACAGTGAGAGTGGGAGAAACATTGAGAGTGAGAGAAACAGTGAGAGTGAGAGAAGCAGTGAGAGTGAGAGAAGCAGTGAGAGTGAGAGAAACAGTGAGAGTGAGAGAAATAGTGAGATGCAACGAAACAGTGAGATTGAGAGAAACATTGAGAGTGAGAGAAACAGTGAGAGTGGGAGAAACAGTGAGAATGGGAGAAACAGTGAGAGTGGGTGAAACAGTGAGAGTGGGAGAAACAGTGAGAGTGAGAGAAAAATTAGAGTGACAGAAACAGTGTGAGTGAGAGAAGCAGTGAGAGTGGGAGAAACAGTGAGAGTGAGAGAAACAGTGAGAGTGAGAGTGGGAGAAACAGTAAAAGCGAGAGAAACAGTGATAGTGGGAGAAACAGCAAGAGTGAGAGGAACAGTGAGAGTCAGAGAAACAGTGAGAGAGAGAGAAGCAGTGAGAGTGAGAGAAGCAATGAGAGTGAGAGAAACAGTGAGAGTGAGAGAATCAGTAAGAGTGAGAGTGGTAGAAACAGTGAGAGCGAGAGAAACAGTGAGAGTGAGAGAAATCGTGAGATGGAGAGAAACAGTGAGATTGAGAGAAACAGCAAGTTTGAGAGAAACAGTGAGAGTGGGCGAAATAGTGAGAGTGGGAGAAACAGTGAGAGTGAGAGAAAAAGTGAAATTGAGAGAAACAGTGATAGTGGGAGAAACAGCAAGAGTGAGAGGAACAGTGAGAGTAAGAGAAACAGCGAGAGTGAGAGAAACAGTGAGAGTGAGAGAAACAGTGAGAGTGAGAGTGGGAGAAACAGTGAAAGCGAGAGAAACAGTGAGAGTGAGAGAAATAGTGAGAGTGAGAGAAATAGTGATAGTGGGAGAAATAGTGAGAGTGGGAGAAACAGTGAAATTGAGAGAAACAGTGATAGTGGGAGAAACAGCAAGAGTGAGAGGATCAGTGAGAGTCAGAGAAACAGTGAGAGTGAGAGAAGCAGTGAGAGTGAGAGAAGCAATGAGAGTGAGAGAAACAGTGAGAGTGAGAGAAACAGTGAGAGTGAGAGAAGCGGTGAGAGTGGGAGAAGCAGTGAGAGTGAGAGAAACAGCAAGAGTGAGAGAAACAGTGAGAGTGGGAGAAACAGCAAGATTGAGAGAAAGAGTAAGAGTGAGAGAAACAGTTAGAGTGAGAGAAGCAGTGAGAGTGAGAGAAACAGTGAGAGTGAGAGAAACAGTGAGATGAAGATAAACAGTGAGAGTGAGAGAAGCAGTGAGAGTGAAAGAAGCAGTGAGAGTGAGAGAAACAGTGAGAGTGAGAGAAACAGTGAGAGTGAGAGAAACAGTGAGAGTGAGAGAAATAGTGAGATGAAGATAAACAGTGAGATTGAGAGAAACATTGAGAGTGAGAGAAACAGTGAGAGTGGGAGAAATAGTGAGAGTGGGAGAACAGTGAGAGTGAGAGAAACAGTGAAATTGAGAGAAACAGTGATAGTGGGAGAAACAGCAAGAGTGAGAGGAACAGTGAGAGTGAGAGAAACAGTGAGAGTGGGAGAAACAGCAAGAGTGAGAGAAACAGTAAGAGTGAGAGAAACAGTGAGAGTGGGAGAAACAGCAAGAGTGAGAGAAAGAGTAAGAGTGAGAGAAACAGTGAGAGTGGGAGAAACAGTGAGAGTGCGAGGAACAGCGAGAGCAAGAGAAACGGCGAGTGTGGGAGAACCAGCTAGAGTGAGAGAAACAGTGAGAGTGAGAGAAACAGTGAGAGTGGGAGAAACTGAGAGTGAGAGAAATGGTGAGAGTGAGAGAAATGGTGAGAGCGAGAGAAACAGCGAGAGTGAGAGAAACAGCGAGAGTGAGAGAAACAGCGAGAGTGAGAGAAAAAGTGATAGTGGGAGAAACAGCAATAGTGAGAGAAACAGTAAGAGTGAGAGAAACAGTGAGAGTGGGAGAAACAGCAAGATTGAGAGAAAGAGTAAGAGTGAGAGAAACAGCGAGAGTGAGAGAAGCAGTGAGAGTGAAAGAAGCAGTGAGAGTGAGAGAAGCAGTGAGAGTGAGAGAAACAGTGAGAGTGAGAGAAACAGTGAGAGTGAGAGAAACAGTGAGAGTGAGAGAAATAGTGAGATTGAGAGAAACATTGAGAGTGAGAGAAACAGTGAGAGTGAGAGAAACAGTGAGAGTGAGAGAAACAGTGAGAGTGAGAGAAACAGTGAGAGTGAGAGAAATAGTGAGATTGAGAGAAACATTGAGAGTGAGAAACAGTGAGAGTGGGAGAAATAGTGAGAGTGGGAGAACAGTGAGAGTGAGAGAAACAGTGAAATTGAGAGAAACAGTGATAGTGGGAGAAACAGCAAGAGTGAGAGGAACAGTGAGAGTGAGAGAAACAGTGAGAGTGGGAGAAACAGTAAGAGTGAGAGAAACAGTGAGAGTGGGAGAAACAGCAAGAGTGAGAGAAAGAGTAAGAGTGAGAGAAACAGTGAGAGTGGGAGAAACAGTGTGAGTGCGAGGAACAGCGAGAGCAAGAGAAACGGCGAGAGTGGGAGAACCAGCTATAGTGAGAGAAACAGTGAGCGTGAGAGAAACAGTGAGAGTGGGAGAAACTGAGAGTGAGAGAAATGGTGAGAGTGAGAGAAACAGCGAGAGTGAGAGAAAAAGTGATAGTGGGAGAAACAGCAATAGTGAGAGAAACAGTAAGAGTGAGAGAAACAGTGATAGTGGGAGAAATAGTGAGAGTGGGAGAAACAGCAAGATTGAGAGAAAGAGTAAGAGTGAGAGAAGCAGTGAGAGTGAGAGAAGCAGTGAGAGTGAGAGAAGCAGTGAGAGTGAAAGAAGCAGTGAGAGTGAGAGAAGCAGTGAGAGTGAGAGAAACAGTGAGAGTGAGAGAAAAAGTGAAAGTGAGAGAAACAGTGAGAGTGAGAGAAACAGTGAAAGTGAGAGAAATAGTGAGATGAAGATAAACAGTGAGATTGAGAGAAACATTGAGAGTGAGAGAAACAGTGAGAGTGGGAGAAATAGTGAGAGTGGGAGAACAGTGAGAGTGAGAGAAACAGTGAAATTGAGAGAAACAGTGATAGTGGGAGAAACAGCAAGAGTGAGAGGAACAGTGAGAGTGAGAGAAACAGTGAGAGTGGGAGAAACAGCAAGAGTGAGAGAAACAGTAAGAGTGAGAGAAACAGTGAGAGTGGGAGAAACAGCAAGAGTAAGAGAAAGAGTAAGAATGAGAGAAACAGTGAGAGTGGGAGAAACAGTGAGAGTGGGAGAAACAGCAAGAGTGAGAGAAACAGTAAGAGTGAGAGAAACAGTGAGAGTGGGAGAAACAGCAAGAGTAAGAGAAAGAGTAAGAATGAGAGAAACAGTGAGAGTGGGAGAAACAGTGAGAGTGCGAGGAACAGCGAGCGCAAGAGAAACAGTGAGAGTGGGAGAACCAGCTAGAGTGAGAGAAACAGTGAGAGTGAGAGAAACAGTGAGAGTGGGAGAAACTGAGAGTTAGAGAAATGGTGAGAGTGAGAGAAACAGCGAGAGTGAGAGAAAAAGTGATAGTGGGAGAAACAGCAATAGTGAGAGAAACAGTAAGAGTGAGAGAAACAGTGATAGTGGGAGAAACAGCAAGAGTGAGAGAAACAGTAAGAGTGAGAGAAACAGCGAGAGTGGGAGAAACAGTGATAGTGGGAGAAACGTTGAGTGTGCGAGGAACAGCGAGAGTGGGAAAAAGAGCGGGAGAGAGAGAACCAGTGAGATTGAGAGAACCAGTGAGATTGAGAGAAGCAGGGAGAGAGAGAGAAACAGCGAGAGTGAGAGAAACGGCGAGAGTGGGAGAAAAAGCGAGAGTGAGAGAAACAGCGAGAGTGAGATAAACAGCTAGAGTGAGAGAAACAGTGAGAGTTAGAGAAACAGTGAGAGTGAGAGAATCAGTGAGTGAGAGAAGCAATGAGAGTGAGAAAAAGTGAGAGTGAGAGAAACTGTGAGAGTGAGAGTGGTAGAAACAGTGAGAGCGAGAGAAACAGTGAGAGTGAGAGAAATAGTGAAATGGAGAGAAACAGTGAGACTGAGAGAAACAGCAAGAGTGAGAGAAACAGTGAGAGTGGGCGAAATAGTGAGAGTGGGCGAAATAGTGAGAGTGGGAGAAACAGTGAAATTGAGAGAAACAGTGATAGTGGGAGAAACAGCAAGAGTGAGAGAAACAGTGAGAGTGAGAGAAACAGTGAGAGAGGGAGAAACAGTGAGAGTGGGTGAAACAGTGAGAGTGAGAGAAATAGTGAAATTAAGAGAAACCAATGAGATAGAGAGAACCAGTGAGATAGGGAGAACCAGTGAGAGTGAGAGAACCAGTGAGAGAGAGAGAAACAGAGAGAGTGAGAGAAACGGCGAGAATAGGAGAAACAGCTAGAGTGAGAGAAACAGTGAGAGCGAGAGTGGTAGAAACAGTGAGAGCGAGAGAAACAGTGAGAGTGAGAGAAATCGTGAGAAGGAGAGAAACAGTGAGATTGAGAGAAACAGCAAGAGTGAGAGAAACAGTGAGAGTGGGCGAAATAGTGAGAGTGGGAGAAACAGTGAGAGTGAGAGAAACAGTGAAATTGAGAGAAACAGTGATAGTGGGAGAAACAGCAAGAGTGAGAGGAACAATGAGAGTGGGAGAAACAGTGAGAGTGGGTGAAACAGTGAGAGTGAGAGAAATAGTGAAATTAAGAGAAACCAGTGAGATAGAGAGAACCAGTGAGATAGGGAGAACCAGTGAGATAGAGAGAACCAGTGAGAGTGAGAGAACCAGTGAGAGAGAGAGAAACAGAGAGAGTGAGAGTGGGAGAAACAGCAAGAGTGAGAGAAACAGTGAGAGTGGGAGAAACAGTGATAGTGAGAGAAATAGTGATAGTGGGAGAAACAGTGAGAGTGGGAGAAAGAGCGCGAAAGAGAGAACCAGTGAGATTGAGAGAACCAGTGAGATTGAGAGAAGCAGGGAGAGTGAGAGAAACAGTGAGATTGAAAGAGACGGTGAAAGTGAGAGAAACGGCGAGAGTGGGTGAAAGTGCGAGAGTGAGAGAAACAGTGAGAGTGAGAGAAACAGTGAGAGTGAGAGAGACATTGAGAGTGGGAGAAACAGTGAGAGTGAGAGAAACAGTGAGAGTGAGAGAAACAGTGAGTGAGAGAAGCAGTGAGAGTGAGAGAAGCAGTGAGAGTAAGAGTGGGAGAAACAGTGAGAGTGAGAGAAACAGTGAGTGAGAGAAACAGTGAGTGAGAGAAGCAGTGAGAGTGAGAGAAACAGTGAGTGAGAGAAACAGTGAGTGAGAGAAGCAGTGAGAGTGAGAGAAACAGTGAGAGTAAGAGTGGGAGAAACAGTGAGAGTGGGAGAAACAGTGAGAGTGAGAGAAACAGTGAGAGTGAGAGTGGGAGAAATAGTGAGATGGAGAGAAACAGTGAGATTGAGAGAAACAGTTATAGTGGGAGAAACAGAAAGAGTGCGAGAATCAG
Source organism: Carcharodon carcharias (assembly GCF_017639515.1). Taxonomy (NCBI): domain Eukaryota; kingdom Metazoa; phylum Chordata; class Chondrichthyes; order Lamniformes; family Lamnidae; genus Carcharodon; species Carcharodon carcharias. The sequence goes on along the minus strand of NC_054478.1, from coordinate 2,664,332 downwards.
TGAGAATGAAAGAAACAGTGAGAGTGGGAGAAATAGTGGGAGTGGGAGAAACAGTGAGAGTGAGAGAAACAGTGAAATTGAGAGATACATTGATAGAGGGAGAAACAGCAAGAGTGAGAGGAACACTGAGAGTGAGAGAAATAGTGAGAGTGAGAAAAACAGTGAGGGTGAGAGAAGCAGTGAGAGTGAGAGAAGCAGTGAGAGTGAGAGAAGCAGTGAGAGTGAGAGAAGCAGTGAGAGTGAGAGAAAAAATGAGAGTGAGAGAAACAGTGAGAGCGAGAGAAACAGTGAGAGCGAGGGAAACAGTGAGAGTGAGAGAAATAGTGAGATGTAGACAAACAGTGAGATTGAGAGAAACAGTGAGAGCGAGGGAAACAGTGAGAGTGGGAGAAATAGTGAGAGTGGGAGAAACAGTGAGAGTGAGAGAAAGAGTAAGAGTGAGAGAAGCAGTGAGAGTGAGAGAAAAAATGAGAGTGAGAGAAACAGTGAGAGTGAGGGTGGGAGAAACAGTGAGAGTGAGAGAAACAGAGAGAGTGAGAGAAAAAGTGATAGTAGGAGAAACAGCAAGAGTGAGAGAAACGGTAAGAGTGAGAGAAACAGTGAGAGTGAGAGAAACAGCAAGAGTGAGAGAAACAGTAAGAGTGAGAGAATCAGTGAGATGAGAGAAACAGTGAGAGTGAGAGTGGGAGAAACTGCGAGAGTGAGAGAAACAGCAAGAGTGAGAGAAACAGCGAGAGTGAAAGAAACGGCAAGAGTGGGAGAAAGAGCGAGAGTGAGAGAAACAGCAAGAGTGAGAGAAACAGTAAGAGTGAGAGAATCAGTGAGATGAGAGAAACAGTGAGAGTGAGAGTGGGAGAAAAAGTGAGAGTGAGAGAAACAGCAAGAGTGAGAGAAACAGCGAGAGTGAAAGAAACGGCAAGAGTGGGAGAAACAGCGAGAGTGAGAGAAACAGCAAGAGTGAGAGAAACAGTGATAGTGGGAGAAACAGTGAGATGGAGAGAAACAGTGAGATTGAGAGAAAAACTGATAGTGGGAGAAAGAGTGAGAGTGGGAGAAACAGTGAAAGTGAGAGAAACAGTGAGGGTGAGAGAAACAGTGAGAGTGGGAGAAACAGTGAGATGGAGAGAAACAGTGAGATTGAGAGAAAAAGTGATAGTGGGAGAAAGAGTGAGAGTGGGAGAAACAGTGAAAGTGAGAGAAACAGTGAGGGTGAGAGAAACAGTGAGGGTGAGAGAAACAGTGAGGGTCAGAGAAACAGTGAGAGTGAGAGAAACAGTGAGATGGAGAGAAACAGTGAGATTGAGAGAAAAAGTGATAGTGGGAGAAAGAGTGATAGTGGGAGAAAAAGTGAGACTGAGAGAAACAGTGAGAGTGGGAGAAACAGTGAGTGTGAGAGAAGCAGTGAGAGTGAGAGAAGCAGTGAGAGTGAGACAAGCAGCGAGAGTGAGAGAAGCAGTGAGAGTGAGAGAAGCAGTGAGAGTGAGAGAAGCAGTGAAAGTGAGAGAAAAAGTGAGAGCGAGAGAAACATTGAGAGCGAGAGAAAGAGTGAGAGTGAGAGAACCACTGAGATGGAGAGAAACAGTGAGATTGAGAGAAACAGTGAGAGTGAGAGTGGGAGAAACAGTGAGAGTGAGAGAAACAGTGAGAGTGAGAGAAACAGTGAGATTGAGAGAAACAGTGATAGTGGGAGAAAGAGTGAGAGTGGGAGAAAAGGTGAGAGTGGGAGAAACAGTGAGCGTGAGAGAAACAGTGAGAGTGAGAGAAGCAGTGAGAGTGAGAGAAACAGTGAGATGGAGATACAGTGATAGTGGGAGAAACATCAAGAGTGAGAGAAACAGTGAGAGTGGGAGAAACAGTGAGAGTGGGTGAAACAGTGAGAGTGAGAGAAATAGTGAAATTAAGAGAAACCAGTGAGATAGAGAGAACCAGTGAGATAGGGAGAACCAGTGAGATAGAGAGAACCAGTGAGAGTGAGAGAACCAGTGAGAGAGAGAGAAACAGAGAGAGTGAGAGTGGGAGAAACAGCAAGAGTGAGAGAAACAGTGAGAGTGGGAGAAACAGTGATAGTGAGAGAAATAGTGATAGTGGGAGAAACAGTGAGAGTGGGAGAAAGAGCGCGAAAGAGAGAACCAGTGAGATTGAGAGAACCAGTGAGATTGAGAGAAGCAGGGAGAGTGAGAGAAACAGTGAGATTGAAAGAGACGGTGAAAGTGAGAGAAACGGCGAGAGTGGGTGAAAGTGCGAGAGTGAGAGAAACAGCTAGGGTGAGAGAAACAGTGAGAGTGAGAGAAACAGTGAGAGTGAGAGAGACATTGAGAGTGGGAGAAACAGTGAGAGTGAGAGAAACAGTGAGAGTGAGAGAAACAGTGAGTGAGAGAAGCAGTGAGAGTGAGAGAAGCAGTGAGAGTAAGAGTGGGAGAAACAGTGAGAGTGAGAGAAACAGTGAGTGAGAGAAACAGTGAGTGAGAGAAGCAGTGAGAGTGAGAGAAACAGTGAGAGTAAGAGTGGGAGAAACAGTGAGAGTGAGAGAAACAGTGAGAGTGAGAGTGGGAGAAATAGTGAGATGGAGAGAAACAGTGAGATTGAGAGAAACAGTTATAGTGGGAGAAACAGAAAGAGTGCGAGAATCAGTGAGAATGAAAGAAACAGTGAGAGTGGGAGAAATAGTGGGAGTGGGAGAAACAGTGAGAGTGAGAGAAACAGTGAAATTGAGAGATACATTGATAGAGGGAGAAACAGCAAGAGTGAGAGGAACACTGAGAGTGAGAGAAATAGTGAGAGTGAGAAAAACAGTGAGGGTGAGAGAAGCAGTGAGAGTGAGAGAAGCAGTGAGAGTGAGAGAAGCAGTGAGAGTGAGAGAAGCAGTGAGAGTGAGAGAAGCAGTGAGAGTGAGAGAAAAAATGAGAGTGAGAGAAACAGTGAGAGCGAGAGAAACAGTGAGAGCGAGGGAAACAGTGAGAGTGAGAGAAATAGTGAGATGTAGACAAACAGTGAGATTGAGAGAAACAGTGAGAGCGAGGGAAACAGTGAGAGTGGGAGAAATAGTGAGAGTGGGAGAAACAGTGAGAGTGAGAGAAAGAGTAAGAGTGAGAGAAGCAGTGAGAGTGAGAGAAAAAATGAGAGTGAGAGAAACAGTGAGAGTGAGGGTGGGAGAAACAGTGAGAGTGAGAGAAACAGTGAGAGTGAGAGAAAAAGTGATAGTAGGAGAAACAGCAAGAGTGAGAGAAACGGTAAGAGTGAGAGAAACAGTGAGAGTGAGAGAAACAGCAAGAGTGAGAGAAACAGTAAGAGTGAGAGAATCAGTGAGATGAGAGAAACAGTGAGAGTGAGAGTGGGAGAAACTGCGAGAGTGAGAGAAACAGCAAGAGTGAGAGAAACAGCGAGAGTGAAAGAAACGGCAAGAGTGGGAGAAAGAGCGAGAGTGAGAGAAACAGCAAGAGTGAGAGAAACAGTAAGAGTGAGAGAATCAGTGAGATGAGAGAAACAGTGAGAGTGAGAGTGGGAGAAAAAGTGAGAGTGAGAGAAACAGCAAGAGTGAGAGAAAGAGCGAGAGTGAAAGAAACGGCAAGAGTGGGAGAAAGAGCGAGAGTGAGAGAAACAGTGATAGTGGGAGAAACAGTGAGATGGAGAGAAACAGTGAGATTGAGAGAAAAACTGATAGTGGGAGAAAGAGTGAGAGTGGGAGAAACAGTGAAAGTGAGAGAAACAGTGAGGGTGAGAGAAACAGTGAGGGTCAGAGAAACAGTGAGAGTGAGAGAAACAGTGAGATGGAGAGAAACAGTGAGATTGAGAGAAAAAGTGATAGTGGGAGAAAGAGTGATAGTGGGAGAAAAAGTGAGACTGAGAGAAACAGTGAGAGTGGGAGAAACAGTGAGCGTGAGAGAAGCAGTGAGAGTGAGAGAAGCAGTGAGAGTGAGACAAGCAGCGAGAGTGAGAGAAGCAGTGAGAGTGAGAGAAGCAGTGAGAGTGAGAGAAGCAGTGAAAGTGAGAGAAAAAGTGAGAGTGAGAGAAACATTGAGAGCGAGAGAAAGAGTGAGAGTGAGAGAACCACTGAGATGCAGAGAAACAGTGAGATTGAGAGAAACAGTGAGAGTGAGAGTGGGAGAAACAGTGAGAGTGAGAGAAACAGTGAGAGTGAGAGAAACAGTGAGATGGAGAGAAACAGTGAGATTGAGAGAAACAGTGATAGTGGGAGAAAGAGTGAGAGTGGGAGAAAAGGTGAGAGTGGGAGAAACAGTGAGATGGAGAGAAACAGTGAGAGTGAGAGAAGCAGTGAGAGTGAGAGAAACAGTGAGATGGAGATACAGTGATAGTGGGAGAAACATCAAGAGTGAGAGAAACAGTGAGAGTGAGAGTGGGAGAAACAGCGAGAGTGAGAGAAACGGCGAAAGTGGGAGAAAGAGTGAGAGTGAGAGAAACAGCGAGATTGAGAGAAAAAGTGAAAGTGAGAGAAACAGTGAGATTGAGAGAAAAAGTGAAAGTGAGAGAAACAGTGAGATTGAGAGAAACAGTGAGAGTGAGAGAAACAGTGAGAGTGAGAGAAAAAATGAGAGTGAGAGAAACAGTGGTAGTGAGAGAAACACTGATAGTGGGAGAAACAGTGAAAGTGGGAGAAACAGTGAGATGGAGAGAAACAGTGAGAGTGAGAGAAGCAGTGAGAGTGGGAGAAAAATTGAGAGTGAGAGAAACAGTGAGAGTGAGAGTAGGGGAAACAGTGAGAGCGAGAGAAACAGTGAGAGCGAGAGTAACAGTGAGATGGAGAGAAACTGAGATTGAGAGAAACAGTGATAGTGGGAGAAAGAGTGAGATTGAGAGAAACAGTTAGAGTGAGAGAAACAGTGAGATGGAGAGTAACGGTGAGATTGACAGAAGCAGTGATAGTGGGAGAAACAGCAAGAGTGAGAGAAACAATGAGAGTGAGAGAAACAGTGAGAGTGGGAGAAAAAATGAGAGTGGGAGAAAAATTGAGAGTGGGAGAAACATTGAGAGTGAGAGAAACAGTGAGAGTGAGAGAAGCAGTGAGAGTGAGAGAAGCAGTGAGAGTGAGAGAAGCAGTGAGAGTGAGAGAAACAGTGAGAGTGAGAGAAAAAATGAGAGTGAGAGAAACAGTGAGAGCAAGAGAAACAGTGATAGTGGGAGAAACAGTGAGATGGAGAGAAACAGTGAAAATGGGAGAAACAGTGAGAGTGGGAAAAAAAGTGAGAGTGAGAGAAACAGTGAGAGTGAGAGAAACAGTGAGAGTGAGAGAAGCAGTGAGAGTGAGAGAAGCAGTGAGAGTGAGAGAAACAGTGAGAGTGGGAGAAATAGTGAGAGCGAGAGAAACAGTGAGAGCGAGAGAAACAGTGAGATTGAGAGAACCAGTGAGATAGAGAGAATCAGTGAGAGTGATAGAAACAGTGAGAGTGAGAGAAACAGTGTGAGTGAGAGAAGCAGTGAGAGTGAGAGAAAAAGTGAGAATGAGAGAAACGGCGAGAGTGAGAGAAACAGTGAGAGTGAGAGAAAAAATGAGAGTGAGAGAAACAGTGAGAGCAAGAGAAACAGTGATAGTGGGAGAAACAGTGAGATGGAGAGAAACAGTGAAAATGGGAGAAACAGTGAGAGTGGGAAAAAAAGTGAGAGTGAGAGAAACGGTGAAAGTGGGAGAAAATGTGAGAGTGGGAGAAACAGTGAAAATGAGAGAAACAGTGAGAGTGAGAGAAACAGTGAGAGTGAGAGAAACAGTGAGAGTGAGAGAAAAAATGAGAGTGAGAGAAACAGTGAGAGCAAGAGAAACAGTGATAGTGGGAGAAACAGTGAGATGGAGAGAAACAGTGAAAATGGGAGAAACAGTGAGAGTGGGAAAAAAAGTGAGAGTGAGAGAAACAGTGAGAGTGAGAGAAACAGTGAGAGTGAGAGAAGCAGTGAGAGTGAGAGAAGCAGTGAGAGTGAGAGAAACAGTGAGAGTGGGAGAAATAGTGAGAGCGAGAGAAACAGTGAGAGCGAGAGAAACAGTGAGATTGAGAGAACCAGTGAGATAGAGAGAATCAGTGAGAGTGATAGAAACAGTGAGAGTGAGAGAAACAGTGTGAGTGAGAGAAGCAGTGAGAGTGAGAGAAAAAGTGAGAATGAGAGAAACGGCGAGAGTGAGAGAAACGGCGAGAGTGGGAGAAAGAGCGAGAGTGAGAGGAACAGCGAGAGTGGGAAGAAACAGCGAGAGTGAGAGAAACAGTGAGACTGGGAGAAACAGTAAGAGTGGGAGAAACAGTGAGAGTGAGAGAAACAGTGAGAGTGAGAGAGGTAAAAACAGTGAGAGCGAGAGAAACAGTGAGAGTGAGAGAAACAGTGAGAGTGAGAGAAACAGTGAGAGTGAGAGTGAGAGAAGCAGTGAGAGTGAGAGAGGGAAAAATAGTGAGAGTGAGAGAAACAGTGAGAGTGAGAGTGAGAGAAACAGTGAGAGTGAGAGAGGGAAAAACAGTGAGAGCGAGAGAAACACTGAGAGCAAGAGAAACACTGAGAGTAAGAGAAACAGTGAGATGGAGAGAAACAGTGAGATTGAGAGAAACTTTGATAGTTGGAGAAACATAAAGAGTGAGAGAAGCAGTGAGAGTGAGAGAAACAGTGAAACTGGGAGAATCAGTGAGCGTGAGAGAAACAGTGAAATTGAGAGAAACCAGTGAGATTTAGAGAACCAGTGAGAGTGAGAGAAACAGTGAGAGTGAGAGAAATAGTGAAATTGAGAGAAACCAGTGAGATTTAGAGAAACAGCGAGATTGAGAGAAACAGCGAGAGTGAGAGAAACGGCGAGAGTGGGAGAAACAGCGAGAGTGAGAGAAACAGCGAGAGTGAGAGAAACAGCGAGAGTGAGAGAAACAGCGAGAGTGAGAGAAACAGCGAGAGTGAGAGAAACATCGAGAGTGAGAGAAACAGTGAGACTGGGAGAAAAGGTAAGAGTGGGAGAAACAGTGAGAGTGAGAAAAACAGTGAGAGTGAAAGAAACAGTGAGAGTGAGAGTGAGAGAAACAGTGAGAGTGAGAGTGGGAAAAACAGTGAGAGCGAGAGAAACAGTTAGAGTGAGAGAAACACTGAGATGGAGAGAAACAGTGAGAATGAGAGAAACAGTGATAGTGGGAGAAACAGTGAGAGTGGGAGAAAAAGTGTGAGTGGGAGAAACAGTGAGCATGAGAGAAACAGTGAAATTGAGAGAAACCAGTGAGATAGAGAGAACCAGTGAGACTGAGAGAAACAGTGAGAGTGAGAGAAACAGTGAGAGAGAGAGAAAGAGCGAGAGTGGGAGAAAGAGCGAGAGTGGGAGAAAGAGCAAGAGTAAGAGAAAAAGAGAGAGTGAGAGAAACAGCGAGAGTGAGAGAAACATCTAGAGTGAGAGAAACGGTGAGACTGGGAGAAACAGTAAGAGTGGGAGAAACCGTGAGAGTGAGAGAAACAGTGAGACTGAGAGAAACAGTGAGAAACAGAGTGAGAGAAACAGTGAGAGTGAGAGTGGGAAAAACAGTGAGAACGGGAGAAACAGTTAGAGTGAGAGAAACAGTGAGATGGAGAGTAACAGTGAGATTGAGAGAAACAGTGATAGTGGGAGAAAAAGTTAGCGTGAGAGAAACAGTAACAGTGAGAGAAGCAGTGAGAGTGAGAGTGGGAGAAACAGTGAGAGTGAGAGAAACAGTAAGAGCAAGAGTGGGAGAAACAGCAAGAGTGAGAGAAACAGTGAGAGTGGGAGAAACAGTGATAGTCGGAGAAACAATGAGAGTGCGAGGAACAGCGAGAGTGGGAGAAAGAGCACGAGATAGAGAACCAGTGAAATTGAGAGAACCATTGAGATTGACAGAAGCAAGGAGAGTGAGAGAAATAGTGAGAGAGAGAGAAACAGCGAGAGTGGGAGAAAGAGCAAAAGTGAGAGAAACAGCGAGAGTGAGACAAAGAGCGAGCTGAGAGAAACAGTGAGAGTGGGAGAAACAGTGAGAGTGAGAGAAACAGTTAGAGTGAGAGAAACACTGAGATGGAGAGAAACAGTGAGAATGAGAGAAACAGTGATAGTGGGAGAAACAGTGAGAGTGGGAGAAAAAGTGAGAGTGGGAGAAACAGTGAGAGTGAGAGAAACAGTAAGAGCAAGAGTGGGAGAAACAGCGAGAGTGAGAGAAACGGCGAGAGTGGGAGAAAGAGCAAAAGTGAGAGAAACAGTGAGAGTGAGACAAAGAGCGAGCTGAGAGAAACAGTGAGAGTGGGAGAAACAGTGAGAGTGAGAGAAACAGTGAAAGTGAGAGAAACAGTGAGAGTGAGAGAAACAGAGTGAGAGAAACAGTGAGAGTGAGAGAAACAGAGTGAGAGAAACAGTGAGAGTGAGAGAAACAGTGAGAGTGAGAGAAACAGAGTGAGAGAAACAGTGAGAGTGAGAGAAACAGAGTGAGAGAAACAGTGAGAGTGAGAGAAACAGTGAGAGTGAGAGAAACAGTGTGAGAGAAACAGTGAAAGTGAGAGAAACAGTGAGAGTGAGAGAAACAGAGTGAGAGAAACAGTGAGAGTGAGAGAAACAGAGTGAGAGAAACAGTGAGAGTGAGAGAAACAGTGAGAGTGAGAGAAACAGTGAGAGTGAGAGAAACAGTGAGAGTGAGAGAAACAAGGAGATGGAGAGAAACAAGGAGATGGAGAGAAACAAGGGGATGGAGAGAAACAGTGATAGTGGGAGAGACAGCAAGAGTGAGAGAAACAGTGAGAGTGAGAGAAACAGTGAGAGTGGGAGAAACAGTGAGCGTGAGAGAAACAGTGAGAATGAGAGAAACAGTGAGAGTGGGAGAAACAGTAAGCATGAGAGAAACAGTGAAATTGAGAGAAACAGTGATATTGGGAGAGACAGTGAGAGTGAGAGGAACAACGAGAGTGGGAAAAAGAGCGCGAGAGAGAGAACCAGTGAGATTGAGAGAACCAGTGAAATTGAGAGAACCAGTGAGATTGAGAGAAGCAGGGAGAGTGGGAGAAAAAGTGAGAGTGAGAGAAACAGTTAGAGTGAGAGAAACAGTGAGATGGACAGAAACAGTGAGATTGAGAGAAACAGTGATAGTGGGAGAAACAGCAAGAGTGAGAGAAACAGTGAGATGGGGAGAAGCATGGAGAGTGAGAGAAACAGCGAGAGTGGGAGAAAGAGTGAGATTACGAGAAACAGCGAGAGTGAGAGAAACAGCTAGAGTGAAAGAAACAGTGGGAGTGAGAGAAACAGTGAGAGTGAGAGAAACAGTGAAAGTGAGAGAAACAGTGAGGGTGAGAGAAACAGTGAGAGTGAGAGAAACAGTGAGATGGAGAGAAACAGTGAGATTGAGAAAAAAAGTGATAGTGGGAGAAAGAGTGAGAGTGGGAGAAAAAATGAGAGTGGGAGAAACATTGAGAGTGGGAGAAACATTGAGAGTGAGAGAAACAGTGAGAGTGAGAGAAGCAGTGAGAGTGAGAGAAGCAGTGAGAGTGAGAGAAGCAGTGAGAGTGGGAGAAACAGCAAGAGTGAGAGAAACAGTGAGAGTGGGAGAAACAGTGATAGTCAGAGAAACAATGAGAGTGCAAGGAACACCGAGAGTGGGAGAAAGAGCTCGAGATAGAGAACCAGTGAAATTGAGAGAACCAGTGAGATTGACAGAAGCAAGAAGAGTGAGAGAAATAGTAAGAGAGAGAGAAACAGCGAGAGTGAGAGAAACGGCGAGAGTGGGAGAAAGAGCGAAAGTGAGAGAAACAGTGAGAGTGAGACAAAGAGCGAGAGTGAGAGAAACAGTGAGAGTGGGAGAAACAGTGAGAGTGAGAGAAACAGTGAGAGTGAGAGAAACAGTGAAAGTGACAGAAACAGTGAGAGTGAGAGAAACAGTGAGAGTGAGAGAAACAGTGAGAGTGAGAGAAACAGTGAGAGTAAGAGAAACAGTGAGAGTGAGAGAAACAGTGAAAGTGACAGAAACAGTGAGAGTGAGAGAAACAGTGAGAGTGAGAGAAACAGTGAGAGTAAGAGAAACAGTGAGAGTGAGAGAAACACTGAGATGGAGAGAAACAAGGAGATGGAGAGAAACAGTGATATTGGGAGAGACAGCAAGAGTGAGAGAAACAGTGAGAGTGAGAGAAACAGTGAGAATGAGAGAAACAATGAGAGTGGGAGAAACAGTGAGTGTGAGAGAAACAGTGAAATTGAGAGAAACAGTAACATTGGGAGAGGCAGTGAGAGTGAGAGGAACAACGAGAGTGGGAGAAAGAGCGCGAGAGAGAGAACCAGTGAGATTGAGAGAACCAGTGAGATTGAGAGAAGCAGGGAGAGTGAGAGAAACAGTGAGATTGAAAGAAACAGCGAGAGTGGGAGAAACAGTGAGAGTGAGAGAAACAGCGAGAGTGGGAGAAAAAGTGAGAGTGAGAGGAACAGTTAGAGTGAGAGAAACAGTGAGATGGACAGAAACAGTGAGATTGAGAGAAACAGTGATAGTGGGAGAAACAGCAAGAGTGAGAGAAACAGTGAGATGGAGAGAAGCAGGGAGAGTGAGAGAAACAGTGAGAGTGGGAGAAAGAGTGAGAGTCAGAGAAACAATGAGAGTGCGAGGAACAGCCAGAGTGGGAGAAAGAGCTCGAGATAGAGAACCAGTGAAATTGAGAGAACCAGTGAGATTGACAGAAGCAAGAAGAGTGAGAGAAATAGTAAGAGAGAGAGAAACAGCGAGAGTGAGAGAAACAGCAAGAGTGAGAGAAACAGCTAGAGTGAAAGAAACAGTGAGTGTGAAAGAAACAGTGAGAGTGAGAGTAACTGTGAAAATGAGAGAAACAGTGAAAGTGAGAGAAACAGTGAGGGTGAGAGAAACAGTGAGAGTGAGAGAAACAGTGAGAGTGAGAGAAACAGTGAGATTGAGAGAAAAAGTGATAGTGGGAGAAAGAGTGAGAGTGGGAGAAATAATGAGAGTGGGAGAAACATTGAGAGTGGGAGAAACATTGAGAGTGAGAGAAACAGTGAGAGTGAGAGAAGCAGTGAGAGTGAGAGAAGCAGTGAGAGTGAGAGAAGAAGTGAGAGTGTTAGAAAAAGTGAGATTGAGAGAAAAAGTGAGAGTGAGAGAAAAAGTGAGAGTGTTAGAAAAAGTGAGATTGAGAGAAAAAGTGAGAGTGAGAGAAAAAGTGAGAGTGAGCGAAATATTGAGAGCGAGAGAAAAAGTGAGAGTGAGAGAACCAGTGAGATGTAGAGAAACAGTGAGATTGAGAGAAACAGTGAAAGTGGGAGAAACGGTGTAAGTGGGAGAAAAAGTGTGAGTGGGAGAAACAGTGAGAGTGGGAGAAACAGTGAGAGTGGGAGACACAGTGAGCGTGAGAGAAACAGTGAAAGTGAGAGAAACAGTGAAAGTGGGAGAAAATGTGAGAGTGGGAGAAACAGTGAAAGTGAGAGAAACAGTGAGAGTGGGAGAAACAGCAAGAGTGAGAGAAACGGCGAAAGTGGGAGAAAGAGCGAGAGTGAGAGAAACAGCTAGAGTGAGAGAAACAGCTAGAGTGAGAGAAACAGCTAGAGTGAGAGAAACAGCTAGAGTGAGTGAAACATTGAGAGTGAGAGAAACAGTGAGAGTGAGAGAAAAAATGAGAGTGAGAGAAACAGTGATAGTGGGAGAAACAGTGAGATAGAGAGAAACAGTGATAGTGGGAGAAACAGTGAGAGTGGGAAAAAAAGTGAGAGAGAAACAGTGAGAGTGAGAGAAACAGTGAGAGTGAGAGAAACAGTGAGAGTGAGAGAAGCAGTGAGAGTGAGAGAACATGTGAGAGTGAGAGAAACAGTGAGAGTGGGAGAAATAGTGAGAGCGAGAGAAACAGTGAGAGCGAGAGAAACAGTGAGTTTGAGAGAACCAGTGAGATAGAGAGAATCAGTGAGAGTGATAGAAACAGTGAGAGTGAGAGAAGCAGTGAGAGTGAGAGAAAAAGTGAGAATGAGAGAAACGGCGAGAGTGAGAGAAAGTGCGAGAGTGAGAGGAACAGCGAAAGTGGGAAGAAACAGCGAGAGTGAGAGAAACAGTGAGACTGGGAGAAACAGTAAGAGTGGGAGAAACAGTGAGAGTGGGAGAAACAGTGAGAGTGAGAGAAACAGTGAGAGTGAGAGAGGGAAAAACAGTGAGAGCGAGAGAAACAGTGAGAGTGAGAGAAACGGCGAGAGTGAGAGAAACAGTGAGAGTGAGAGCGGGAAAAACAGTGAGAGCGAGAGAAACAGTGAGAGTGAGAGAAACAGTGAGAGTGAGAGAAACAGTGAGAGTGAGAGTGAGAGAAACAGTGAGAGTGAGAGAGGGAAAAACAGTGAGAGCGAGAAAAACAGTGAGAGCAAGAGAAACACTGAGAGTAAGAGAAACATTGAGATGGAGAGAAACAGTGAGATTGAGAGAAAATTTGATAGTTGGAGAAACATAAAGAGTGAGAGAAACAGTGAGAGTGAGAGAAACAGTGAAACTGGGAGAATCAGTGAGCGTGAGAGAAACAGTGAGAGTGAGAGAAACAGCGAGATTGAGAGAAACAGCGAGAGTGAGAGAAACAGTGAGAGTGAGAGAAACAGCGAGAGTGGGAGAAACAGCGAGAGTGAGAGAAACAGCGAGAGTGAGAGAAACAGTGAGACTGAGAGAAAAGGTAAGAGTGGGAGAAACAGTGAGAGTGAGAAAAACAGTGAGAGTGAGAGAAACAGTGAGAGTGAGAGTGAGAGAAACAGTTAGAGTGAGAGTGGGAAAAACAGTGAGAGCGAGAGAAACATTTAGAGTGAGAGAAACAGTGATAGTGAGAGAAACAGTGATAGTGGGAGAAACAGTGAGAGTGGGAGAAAAAGTGAGAGTGGGAGAAACAGTGAGCATGAGAGAAACAGTGAAATTGAGAGAAACCAGTGAGATAGAGAGAACCAGTGAGACTGAGAGAAACAGTGAGAGTGAGAGAAACAGTGAGATTGAGAGAAACAGCGAGAGTGAGAGAAACGGCGAGAGTGGGAGAAAGAGCGAGAGTGGGAGAAAGAGCGAGAGTGGGAGAAAGAGTGAGAGTAAGAGAAAAAGAGAGAGTGAGAGAAACAGCGAGAGTGAGAGAAACATCAAGTGTGAGAGAAACAGTGAGGCTGGGAGAAACAGTAAGAGTGGGAGAAACCGTGAGAGTGAGAGAAACAGTGCGACTGAGAGAAACAGTGAGAGTCAAAGTGAGAGAAACAGTGAGAGTGAGAGTGGGAAAAACAGTGAGAACGAGAGAAACAGTTAGAGTGAGAGAAACAGTGAGATGGAGAGTAACAGTGAGATTGAGAGAAACAGTGATAGTGGGAGAAACAGCAAGAGTGAGAGAAACAATGAGAGTGAGAGAAACAGTGAGAGTGGGAGAAAAGGTTAGCGTGAGAGAAACAGTAACAGTGAGAGAAGCAGTGAGAGTGAGAGTGGGAGAAACAGTGAGAGTGAGAGAAACAGTGAGAGCAAGAGTGGGAGAAACAGCAAGAGTGAGAGAAACAGTGAGAGTGGGAGAAACAGTGATAGTCGGAGAAACAATGAGAGTGCGAGGAACAGCCAGAGTGGGAGAAAGAGCACGAGATAGAGAACCAGTGAAATTGAGAGAACCATTGAGATTAACAGAAGCAAGGAGAGTGAGAGAAATATTGAGCGAGAGAGAAACAGCGAGAGTGAGAGAAACGGCGAGAGTGGGAGAAAGAGCGAAAGTGAGAGAAACAGTGAGAGTGAGACAAAGAGCGAGCTGAGAGAAACAGTGAGAGTGGGAGAAACAGTGAGAGTGAGAGTGAGAGAAACAGTGAGAGTGAGAGAGGGAAAAACAGTGAGAACGAGAGAAACAGTGAGAGCAAGAGAAACACTGAGAGTAAGAGAAACATTGAGATGGAGAGAAACAGTGAGATTGAGAGAAAATTTGATAGTTGGAGAAACATAAAGAGTGAGAGAAACAGTGAGAGTGAGAGAAACAGTGAAACTGGGAGAATCAGTGAGCTTGAGTGAAACAGTGAAATTGAGAGAAACCAGTGAGATTTAGAGAACCAGTGAGAGTGAGAGAAACAGTGAGAGTGAGAGAAACAGCGAGATTGAGAGAAACAGTGAGAGTGAGAGAAACACTGAGATGGAGAGAAACAAGGAGTTGGAGAGAAACAGTGATAGTGGGAGAGACAGCAAGAGTGAGAGAAACAGTGAGAGTGAGAGAAACATCTAGAGTGAGAGAATCAGTGAGACTGGGAGAAACAGTAAGAGTGGGAGAAACAGTGAGAGTGAGAGTGAGAGAAACAGTGAGAGTGAGAGTGGGAAAAACAGTGAGAACGAGAGAAACAGTTAGAGTGAGAGAAACAGTGAGATGGAGAGTAACAGTGAGATTGAGAGAAACAGTGATAGTGGGAGAAACAGCAAGAGTGAGAGAAACAATGAGAGTGAGAGAAACAATGAGAGTGAGAGAAACAGTGAGAGTGAGAGAAAAAGTGAAGGTGAGAGAAACAGTAACAGTGAGAGAAGCAGTGAGAGTGACAGTGGGCGAAACAGTGAGAGCGAGAGAAACAGTGAGAGCGAGATTGGGAGAAACAGCAAGAGTGAGAGAAACAGTGAGAGTGGGAGAAACAGTGATAGTCAGAGAAACAATGAGAGTGCAAGGAACAGCGAGAGTGGGAGAAAGAGCTCGAGAGAGAGAACCAGTGAAATTGAGAGAACCAGTGAGATTGACAGAAGCAAGGAGAGTGAGAGAAATAGTGAGAGAGAGAGAAACAGCGAGAGTGAGAGAAACGGCGAGAGTGGGAGAAAGAGCGAACGTGAGAGAAACAGCGAGAGTGAGACAAAGAGCGAGAGTGAGAGAAACAGTGAGAGTGGGAGAAACAGTGAGAGTGAGAGAAACAGTGAAAGTGAGAGAAACAGTGAGAGTAAGAGAAACAGAGTGAGAGAAACAGTGAGTGTAAGAGAAACAGTGAGAGTGAGAGAAACACTGAGATGGAGAGAAACAGTGAGATTGGGAGAAACAGTGAGAGTAAGAGAAACAGTGAGAGTGAGAGAAACAGTGAGAGTGAGAGGAACACTGAGATGGAGAGAAACAAGGAGATGGAGAGAAACAGTGATAGTGGGAGAGACAGCAAGAGTGAGAGAAACAGTGAGAATGAGAGAAACAGTGAGAGTCAGAGAAACAGTGAGCGTGAGAGATACAGTGAAATTGAGAGAAACAGTGATATTGGGAGAGACAGTGAGAGTCAGAGGAACAACGAGAGTGGGAGAAAGAGCATGAGAGAGAGAACCAGTGAGATTGAGAGAACCAGTGAGATTGAGAGAAGCAGGGAGAGTGAGAGAAATAGTGAGAGAGAGAGAGAAACAGTGAGAGTGGGAGAAATAGCGAGAGTGGGAGAAAAAGTGAAAGTGAGAGAAACAGTGAGAGTGAGAGAAACAATGAGATTGGGAGAAACAGCGAGATTGGGATAAACAGTGAGAGTGAGAGAAAAAGTGAGATTGGGAGAAACAATGAGAGTGAGAGAAATAGCGAGAGTGGGAGAAAGAGCGAGAGAGAGAGAACCAGTGAGATTGAGAGAAGCAGTGAGATAGAGAGAACCAGTGAGAGTGAGAGAAACATTGAGAGTGGGAGAAAGAGTGAGAGTGGGAGAAACAGTGAGCTTGAGAGAAACAGTGAGAGTGAGAGTAGGAGAAACAGTGAGAGCGAGAGAAACAGTGAGACCAAGAGAAACAGTGAGATGGAGAGAAACAGTGAGATGGAGAGAAACAGTGATATTGAGAGAAACAGTGATAGTGGGAGTAACTTTAAGAGTGAGAGAAACAGTGAGAGTGAGAGAAACAGTGAGATAGAGAGAACCAGTGAGACAGACAGAAGCAGTGAGAGTGAGAGAAACAGCGAGAGTGAGAGAAACGGCGAGAGAGGGAGAAAGAGCGAGAGTGAAAGAAACAGTGAGAGTGGGAGAAAGAGCGAGAGTGATAGAAACAGTGAGAGTGAGATATACAGTGAGAGTGGGAGAAACTGTGAAATTCAGAGAAACAGTGAGAGTGAGAGAAACAGTGAGAGTGGGAGAGACAGTGAGAGTGAGAGAAACAGTGATAGTGGTAGAAAAAGCAAAAGTGAGAGAAACAGTGAGAGTAAGAGAAACAGTGAGAGTGAGAGTGGGAGAAACAGTGAGAGTAAGAGAAACAGTGAGAGTGAGAGTGGTAGAAACAGTGAGAGCAAGAGAAACAGTGAAATGGAGAGAAACAGTGAGATGGAGAGAAACAGTCAGATGGAGAGAAACATCGATAGTGGGAGAAACAGCAAGAGTGAGAGAAACAGTGAAAGTGAGAGAAACAGTGAGAGTGGGAGAAAAAGTGAGAGTGGGAGAAACAGTGAACCTGAGAGGATCAATGTAATTGAGAGAAACAGTGATAGTGGGAGAAACGGTGAGAGTGAGAGGAAGAGCGAGAGTGGCAGAAAGAGCCCGAGAGAGAGAACCAGTGAGATGGAGAGAACCAGTGAGATTTAGAGAAGCAGGGAGAGTGAGAGAAACAGTGAGAGAGAGAGAAACAGTGAGAGTGGGAGAAACAGCGAGAGTGGTAGAAACAGCGAGAGTTGGAGAAAAAGTGAGAATGAGAGAAACAGTGAGAGTGTGAGAAACAGTGAGAGTGGGAGAAACATTCAGAGCGAGAGAAACAGTGAGAGTGAGAGAAACAGTGAGAGTGAGAGTGGGAGAAACATTCAGAGCGAGAGAAACAGTGAGAGTGAGGGAAACAGTGAGATGGAGAGAAACAGTGATAGTGGGAGAAACAGCAGGAGTGAGAGAAACGGTGAGAGTGGAAGAAACAGTGAGAGTGAGAGAAACAGTCAACTTGAGAGAAACAATGATAATGGGAGAAACAGTGAGAGTGAGATGAACAGTGAGAGTGGGAGAAAGAGCGCAATAGAGAGAACCAGTGAGATTGAGAGAAGCAGGGAGAGTGAGTGAAACAGCGAGAGTGAAAGAAACAGTGAGAGTGAGAGAAACAGTGAGAGTGGGAGAAACATTCAGAGCGAGAGAAACAGTGAGAGTGAGGGAAACAGTGAGATGGAGAGAAACAGTGAGAGTGAGAGAAACAGTCAACTTGAGAGAAACAATGATAATGGGAGAAACAGTGAGAGTGAGATGAACAGTGAGAGTGGGAGAAAGAGCGCAATAGAGAGAACCAGTGAGATTGAGAGAAGCAGGGAGAGTGAGTGAAACAGTGAGAGTGAGAGAAACAGCGAGACTGAGAGAAACAGTGTGAGTGAGAGAAACAGCTAGAGTGAGAGAAACAGTGAGAGTGAGAGAAACAGTAAGAGTGAGAGAAACAGAGAGAATGGGAGAAAAAGCAAGACTGAGAGAAACAGTGAGAGTGAGAGAAACAGCTAGAGTGAGATAAACAGTGAGAGTGAGAGAAACAGTGAGTGTGAGAGTGGGAGAAACAGTGAGAGTGGAAGAAACAGTAAGAGCGAGAGAAACAGTAAGAGCGAGAGAAACAGTAAGAATGAGAGAAACAGTGACAGTTTGAGAAACAGTGACAATGAGAGAAACAGCGAGAGTGGGATAGAGAGTGAGAGTGGGAGAAACATTGAGAGTGAGAATGGGAGAAGGAGTGAGAGTGAGCGAAACAATGAGAGTGATCGAAACAGTGAGAGTGAGAGAAACAGTGAGAGTGAGAGAAACAGTGAGAGTGAGAGAAACAGTGAGAGTGAGAGAAACAGTTAGAGTGAGAATGGGAGAAGCAGTGAGAGTGAGCGAAAAAGTGAGATTGATCAAAACAATGAGAGTGAGAGAAACAGTGAGAGTGAGAGAGACATTGAGAGTGGGAGAAACAGTGAGAGTGAGAGAAACAGTGAGAGTGAGAGAAACAGTGAGTGAGAGAAGCAGTGAGAGTGAGAGAAACAGTGAGAGTGAGAAACAGTGAGAGTGAGAAAAACAGTGAGAGTGAGACAAACAGCGAGAGTGAGACAAACAGCGAGAGTGAGACAAACAGCGAGAGTGAGAGAAATAGCGAGATTGAGAGAATGAGCTAGATTGAGAGATACAGTGATAGTGAGACTGAGAGAAACAGTGAGAGTGGGAGAAACAGTGAGAGTGAGAGAAACAATGAGAGTGAGAGTGGGAGGAACAGTGAGAGTGAGAGAAACTGGGAAAGTGGGAGAAACAGTGAGAGTCATATAAACAGTGAGAGTGAGAGAAAAAGTGAGAGAGGGTGAAACAGTGAGAGTTGGAGAACAGTGAGAGTGAGAGAAACAGTGAGATTGTGAGAAACTGTGAGAGCGAGAGAAACACTGAGAGGGAGAGAAACAGTGATTTTTGGAGAAACAGTGAGAGTCAGAGAAACGGTGACAGTGAGAGGAACAGTGAGAGTCGGAGAAATAGTGAGATGGGAGAAACAATGAGAGTGCGAGAAACAGTGAGAGTGAGATAAAAAATGAGATTGGGAGTAACAGTGAGATTGGGAGAATGAGTGAGAATGAGAGAATCAGTGAGAGGGAGAGAAACTGTGAGAGTGAGAATGGGAGAAGCAGTGAGAGTGAGAGAAACAGAGAGAGTGAGCGAAACAGTGAGCGTTTGAGAAACAGTGAGAGTGAGAGAAACAGTGAGTGTTGGAGAAACAGTGAGAATGACAGAAACAGTGAGAGTGGGAGAAACAGTGAGAATGAAAGTGTGAGAAACAGAGTGGGAGAAACAGTGAGAGTCAGAGAAACATTGACAGTGAGAAAAACAGTGAGAGTAGGAGAATGAGTGAGAGTGAGGGAAACAGTGAGAGTGAGAGAAACAGTGAGAGTGAGAGTGGAAGAAACAGTGAGAGTCATATAAACAGTGAGCGTGGGAGAACAGTGAGAGTGAGATAAAAAGTCAGATTGGGAGTAACAGTAAGATTGGGAGAATGAGTGAGAGTGAGAGAAAAAGTGAGAGTGGGAGAAAGAGTGAGAGTGAGAGTAAAAGTGAGAGTGACAGTAGAAGAAACAGTGAGAGTGAGAGAAACAGTGAGAGTGAGAGAAACAGTGAGAGCGAGAGAAACACTGAGAGGGAGAGAAACAGTGATTTTTGGAGAAACAGTGAGAGTCAGAGAAACGGTGACAGTGAGAGAAACAGTGAGAGTCGGAGAAATATTGAGAGTGAGAGTGGGAGAAAAAATGAGAGTGAGAGAAACAGTGAGAGTGAGATAAAAAATGAGATTGGGAGTAACAGTGAGATTGGGAGAATGAGTGAGAGTGAGAGAATCAGTGAGAGGGAGAGAAACTGTGAGAGTGAGAATGGGAGAAGCAGTGAGAGTGGGAGAAACAGAGAGAATGAGCGAAACAGTGAGCGTTTGAGAAACAGTGAGAGTGAGAGAAACAGTGAGTGTTGGAGAAACAGTGAGAATGACAGAAACAGTGAGAGTGGGAGAAGCAGTGAGAGCAAGAGAAACAGTGAGAGCGAGAGAAACAGTGAGAGTGAGAGAAACAGTGAGAGTAAGAGAAACAGTGAGAGTGAGAGTGGTAGAAACAGTGAGAGCAAGAGAAACAGTGAAATGGAGGGAAACAGTGAGATGGAGAGAAACAGTCAGATGGAGAAAAACATCGATAGTGGGAGAAACAGCAAGAGTGAGAGAAACAGTGAAAGTGAGAGAAACAGTGAGAGTGGGAGAAAAAGTGAGAGTGAGAGAAACAGCAAGAGTGAGAGAAACAGTGAGAGTGAGAGAAACAGTGAGAGTGGGAGAAAAAGTGAGAGTGGGAGAAACAGTGAACCTGAGAGGATCAATGTAATTGAGAGAAACAGTGATAGTGGGAGAAACGGTGAGAGTGAGAGGAAGAGCGAGAGTGGCAGAAAGAGCGCGAGAGAGAGAACCAGTGAGATGGAGAGAACCAGTGAGATTTAGAGAAGCAGGGAGAGTGAGAGAAACAGTGAGAGTGGGAGAAACAGCGAGAGTTGGAGAAAAAGTGAGAATGAGAGAAACAGTGAGAGTGAGAGAAACAGTGAGAGTGGGAGAAACATTCAGAGCGAGAGAAACAGTGAGAGTGAGAGAAACAGTGAGAGTGAGAGTGGGAGAAACATTCAGAGCGAGAGAAACAGTGAGAGTGAGGGAAACAGTGAGATGGAGAGAAACAGTGATAGTGGGAGAAACAGCAGGAGTGAGAGAAACGGTGAGAGTGGAAGAAACAGTGAGAGTGAGAGAAACAGTCAACTTGAGAGAAACAATGATAATGGGAGAAACAGTGAGAGTGAGATGAACAGTGAGAGTGGGAGAAAGAGCGCAATAGAGAGAACCAGTGAGATTGAGAGAAACAGTGAGAGTGAGAGAAACAGTGAGAGTGGGAGAAAAAGCGAGACTGAGAGAAACAGTGAGAGTGAGAGAAACAGCTAGAGTGAGAGAAACAGCTAGAGTGAGAGAAACAGTGAGAGTGAGAGAAACAGTGAGAGTGAGAGAAACAGTGAGAGTGAGAGAAACAGTGAGAGTGGGAGAAACAGTGAGAATGAGAGGAAGAGCTAGAGTGGGAGAAAGAGCACGAGAGAGAGAACCAGTGAGATTGAGAGAACCAGTGAGATTGAGAGAACCAGTGAGATTGAGAGAAACAGGGAGAGTGAGAGAAACAGTGAGAGTGAGAGTCACAGTGAGAGTGGGAGAAACAGTGTTAGTGAGAGAAAAAGTGAGATTGGTAGAAACAAATAGAGAGAGAGAAACAGGGAGAGTGAGAGAAGCAGTGAGAGTGAGAGAAACAGTGAGAGTGAGTGAAACAGTGAGAGGGAGATAAACAGTGAGAGTGAGAGAAAGAGTGAGAGTGAGAGAAACTGGGAAATTGGGAGAAACAGTGAGAATGGGAGAAACAGTGAGAGTGAGAGAAACAGTGAGAGTAAGATAAACAGTGAGAGTTAGAGAAACAGTGAGAGTGAGAGAAACAGTGAGAGTGGGAGCAACAGTGAGAGTGAGAGAAACAGTGAGAGTGAGAGAAACAGTGAGATTGGGATAAACAGAGAGAGTGAGAGAAACAGTTAGAGTGAGATAAACAGTGAGAGTGGGAGCAACAGTGAGAGTGGGAGCAACAGTGAGAGTGAGAGAAACAGTGAGAGCGAGAGAAACAGTGAGAGTGAGAGAAACAGTGAGATTGGGATAAACAGAGAGAGTGAGAGAAACAGTTAGAGTGAGATAAACAGTGAGAGTGGGAGCAACAGTGAGAGTGGGAGCAACAGTGAGAGTGAGAGAAACAGTGAGAGTGAGAGAAACAGTGAGAGTGAGAGAAACAGTGAGTGTGAGAGTGGGAGAAACAGTGAGAGTGGGAGAAACAGTAAGAGCGAGAGAAACAGTAAGAGTGAGAGAAACAGTGACAGTTTGAGAAACAGTGACAATGAGAGAAACAGCGAGAGTGGGATAGAGAGTGAGAGTGGGAGAAACATTGAGAGTGAGAATGGGAGAAGGAGTGAGAGTGAGCGAAACAGTGAGAGTGAGAGAAACAGTGAGAGTGAGAGAAACAGTGAGAGTGAGAGAAACAGTTAGAGTGAGAATGGGAGAAGCAGTGATAGTGAGCGAAAAAGTGAGATTGATCAAAACAATGAGAGTGAGAGAAACAGTGAGAGTGAGAGAATCAGTGAGAGTGGGAGAAACAGTGAGAGTGAGACAAACAGCGAGAGTGAGAGAAATAGTGAGATTGAGAGAATGAGCTAGATTGAGAGATACAGTGATAGTGAGACTGAGAGAAACAGTGAGAGTGGGAGAAACAGTGAGAGTGAGAGAAACAGTGAGATTGTGAGAAACAGTGAGATTGGGAGAAAATGTGAGAGCGAGAGAAACACTGAGAGGGAGAGAACCAGTGATTTTTGGAGAAACAGTGAGAGTCAGAGAAACGGTGACAGTGAGAGAAACAGTGAGTGTCGGAGAAATATTGAGAGTGAGAGTGGGAGAAAAAATGAGAGTGAGAGAAACAGTGAGAGTGATATAAAAAATGAGATTGGGAGTAACAGTGAGATTGGGAGAATGAGTGAGAGTGAGAGAATCAGTGAGAGGGAGAGAAACTGTGAGAGTGAGAATGGGAGAAGCAGTGAGAGTGAGAGAAACAGAGAGAGTGAGCGAAACAGTGAGCGTTTGAGAAACAGTGAGAGTGAGAGAAACAGTGAGTGTTGGAGAAACAGTGAGAATGACAGAAACAGTGAGAGTGGGAGAAGCAGTGAGAGTGGGAGAAACAGTGAGAGTGGGAGAAACTGTGAGAGTAGGAGAACAGTGAGAGTGAGAGAAACAGTGAGATTGAAAGTGTGAGAAACAGAGTGGGAGAAACAGTGAGATTCAGAGAAACATTGACAGTGAGAAAAACAGTGAGAGTAGGAGAATGAGTGAGAGTGAGGGAAACAGTGAGAGTGAGGGAAACAGTGAGAGTGAGGGAAACAGTGAGAGTGAGGGAAACAGTGAGAGTAAGGGAAACAGTGAGAGTGAGGGAAACAGTGAGAGTGAGAGAAACAGTGAGAGTGAGAGTGGAAGAAACAGTGAGAGTCATATAAACAGTGAGAGTGAGAGAAAAAGTGGGGGAGGGAGAAACAGTGAGAGTGGGAGAACAGTGAGAGTGAGTGAAACAGTGAGAGTGAGATAAAAAGTCAGATTGGAGTAACAGTAAGATTGGGAGAATGAGTGAGAGGGAGAGAAACTGTGAGAGTGAGAATGGGAGAAGCAGTGAGAGTGAGAGAAAAAGTGAGAGTGGGAGAAAGAGTGAGAGTGAGAGTAAAAGTGAGAGTGACAGTAGAAGAAACAGTGAGAGTGAGGGAAACAGTGAGAGTAGGAGAATCAGTGAGAGTGAGGGAAACACTGAAAGTGAGAGAAACAGTGTGAGTGAGAGAAAAAGTGAGAGTGACAGTAGAAGAAACAGTGAGAGTGAGAGAAACAGTGAGAGTAGGAGAATCAGTGAGAGTGAGGGAAACACTGAAAGTGAGAGAAACAGTGAGAGTGTGAGAAAAAGCGAGATTGGGAGAAACAGTGAGATCGGGAGAAACAGGGCGAGTGAGAAAAACAGCGAGAGTGAGAGAAACAGCGCGAGTGAGAGAAACAGCGAGAGTGAGAGAAAATGTGAGAGTGGAAAAAAGAGCGGGAGTGAGAGTACAAGTGAGAGTGACAGTGGACGAAACAGTGAGATTGAGAGAAACAGTGAGAGTGAGAGTGGGAGGAACAGTGAGAGTGAGAGAAACAGGGAAAGTGGAAGAAACAGTGAGAGTGAGAGAAACAACGAGAATGAGAGAAACAACGAGAGCGAGAGAAACATCGAGAGCGTGAGAAACAGCGAGAGTGAGAGAAACAGTGAGAGTGAGAGTGGGAGAAGCAGGGAGCGTGAGAGAAACAGTGAGAGTGAGAGTGGGAGAAGCAGGGACATTGAGAGAAGCAGGGAGAGTGAGAGAAACAGGGAGGGTGGGAGACACAGTGCGAGTGAGAGTGGGAGAAACAGTGAGAGTGGGAGAAACAGTGAGAGTGAGAGAAACAGTGAGAGTGGGAGAAACAGTGAGAATGGGAGAAACAGTGAGAGCGAGAGAAACAGTAAGACTGAGAGAAACATTGAGATTAAGAGAAACAAAGATAGAGGGAAAACAGTGAGAGTTAGAGAATCAGGGAGAGTAAGGGGAACACTGAAAGTGAGAGAAACAGTGAGAGTGTGAGAAAAAGCAAGATTGGGAGAAACTGTGATATTTTGAGAAACAGTGCGAGTGAGAAAAACAGTGCGAGTGAGAAAAACAGTGCGAGTGAGAAAAACAGTGAGAGTGAGAGAAACAGTGAGAGTGGGAGAAACAGTGAGAGTCATATAAACAGTGAGAGTGAGAGAAACAGTGAGAGTGAGAGTGGGAGAAAGAGTGAGAGTGGGAGAAAGAGTGAGAGTGAGAGAAACAGTGAGAGTGAGAGAAACAGTGAGAGTGAGAGTGGGAGAAACAGTGAGAGTGAGAGTGGGAGAAACAGTGAGAGTCATATAAACAGTGAGAGTGAGAGAAAATGTGAGAGTGAGAGAAACAGGGAGAGTTACAGCGGGAGAAACCATGAGAGTGAGAGAAACAGTGAGAGTGGGAGAAACAGTGAGATTGATAGTGGGAGAGACAGTGAGAGTCATATAAACAGTGAGAGTGAGAGAAATTGTGAGAGAGGGAGAAAGAGTGAGAGTTGGAGAAACAGTGAGAGTGAGAGAAACAGAGTGAGTGGGAGAAACAGTGAGAGTGAGAGAAACAGAGTGAGAGTTGGAGAAACAGTGAGAGGCATATAAACAGTGAGAGTGAGAGAAAAAGTCAGAGAGGGAGAAAGAGTGAGTGTGGGAGAACAGTGAGAGTGAGAGAAGCAGTGAGAGTGAGAGAAACACAGAGGGAGAGAAACAGAGAGAGTGGGAGACACAGTGAGAGTCAGAGAAACAGTGAGAGTGAGAGAAACTGTGAGAGTCGGAGAAATAGTGAGAGTGGAAGGAACAATGAGAGTGAGAGAAACAGTGAGATTGAGTGAAACAGTGAGAGTGAGATAAAAATTGAGATTGGGAGGAACAGTGAGATAGGGAGAATGAGTGAGAGCGAGAGAATCAGTGAGAGGGAGAGAAACTGTGAGAATGGGAGAAGCAGTAAGAGTGAGAGAAACAGTTTGAGTGAGAGAAACAGTGAGCATTTGAGAAGCAGTGAGATTGAGAGAAAGAGTGAGAGTTGGAGAAACAGTGGGAATGACAGAAACAGTGAGACTGGGAGAAAGAGTGAGAGCGGGAGAAACAGTGAGAGTGGGAGAACAGTGAGAGTGAGAGAAACAGTGAGAGGGACAGTGGGAGAAACAGTGAGAGTGATGAAACAGTGAGAGTGGGCGAAACAGTGAGAGTGAGATAAACAGTTAGATTGAGAGAAACAGTGAGAGTGAGATAAACAGTGAGAGTGAGATAAACAGTGAGAGTGGGAGAAACAGTGAGAGTGAGAGAAACAGTGAGAGTGAGAGTGGGGGAAGCAGGGAGAGTGGGAGACACAGGAAAGGTGGGAGAAACAGTGAGAGTGGGAGACACAGTGAGAGTGAGAGAAAAAGTGAGAGTGGGAGAAAGAGTGAGAGTGACAGTGGAAGAAACAGTGAGAGTGGGAGAAACAGTGAGAGTGGGAGAAACAGTGAGAGTGGGAGAAACAGTGAGAGTGAGAGAAAAAGTGAGAGTGAGAGAAAAAGTGAGAGTGGGAGAAACAGTGAGAGTGGGAGAAAGAGTGGGAGTGAGAGAAACAGTGAGAGTGAGAGAAACAGTGAGAGTGGGAGAAAGAGTGGGAGTGAGAGAAACAGTGAGAGTGAGAGAAAAAGTGAGAGTGAGAGAAAAAGTGAGAGTGAGAGAAACAGTGAGAGTGGGAGAAAGAGTGGGAGTGAGAGAAACAGTGAGAGTGAGAGAAAAAGTGAGAGTGAGAGAAAAAGTGAGAGTGGGAGAAAGAGTGAGAGTGACAGTGGAAGAAACAGTGAGAGTGGGAGAAACAGTGAGAGTGGGAGAAACAGTGAGAGTGGGAGAAACAGTGAGAGTGAGAGAAAATGTGAGAGTGGAAAAAAGAGCGGGAGTGAGAGTACAAGTGAGAGTGACAGTGGACGAAACAGTGAGATTGAGAGAAACAGTGAGAGTGAGAGTGGGAGGAACAGTGAGAGTGAGAGAAACAGGGAAAGTGGAAGAAACAGTGAGAGTGAGAGAAACAACGAGAATGAGAGAAACAACGAGAGTGAGAGAAACATCGAGAGCGTGAGAAACAGCGAGAGTGAGAGAAACAGTGAGAGTGGGAGAAACAGTGAGAGTGAGAGAAAATGTGAGAGTGGAAAAAAGAGCGGGAGTGAGAGTACAAGTGAGAGTGACAGTGGACGAAACAGTGAGATTGAGAGAAACAGTGAGAGTGAGAGTGGGAGGAACAGTGAGAGTGAGAGAAACAGGGAAAGTGGAAGAAACAGTGAGAGTGAGAGAAACAACGAGAATGAGAGAAACAACGAGAGTGAGAGAAACATCGAGAGCGTGAGAAACAGCGAGAGTGAGAGAAACAGTGAGAGTGAGAGTGGGAGAAGCAGGGAGCGTGAGAGAAACAGTGAGAGTGAGAGTGGGAGAAGCAGGGACATTGAGAGAAGCAGGGAGAGTGAGAGAAACAGGGAGGGTGGGAGACACAGTGAGAGTGAGAGTGGGAGAAACAGTGAGAGTGGGAGAAACAGTGAGAGTGAGAGAAACAGTGCGAGTGGGAGAAACAGTGAGTATGGGAGAAACAGTGAGAGCGAGAGAAACAGTAAGACTGAGAGAAACATTGAGATTAAGAGAAACAAAGATAGAGGGAAAACAGTGAGAGTTGGAGAATCAGGGAGAGTAAGGGAAACACTGAAAGTGAGAGAAACAGCAAGATTGGGAGAAACAGTGATATTTTGAGAAACAGTGCGAGTGAGAAAAACAGTGCGAGTGAGAAAAACAGTGAGAGTGAGAGAAACAGTGAGAGTGGGAGAAACAGTGAGATTCATATAAACAGTGAGAGTGAGAGAAACAGTGAGAGTGAGAGTGGGAGAAAGAGTGAGAGTGAGAGAAACAGTGAGAGTGAGAGAAACAGTGAGAGTGAGAGTGGGAGAAACAGTGAGAGTGAGAGTGGGAGAAACAGTGAGAGTGAGAGAAAACGTGAGATAGGGAGAAAGAGTGAGAGTGGGAGAACAGTGATAGTGAGAGAAACAGTGAGAGTGAGAGTGGGAGAAACAGTGAGAGTGAGAGTGGGAGAAACAGTGAGAGTCATATAAACAGTGAGAGTGAGAGAAAAAGTGAGAGTGAGAGAAAGAGTGAGAGTGGGAGAACAGTGAGAGTGAGAGTGGGAGAAACAATGAGAGTGAGAGAAACAGTGAGAGTGGGAGAACAGTGAGATTGAGTGAAACAGTGAGAGTGAGATAAAAATTGAGATTGGGAGGAACAGTGAGATAGGGAGAATGAGTGAGAGCGAGAGAATCAGTGAGAGGGAGAGAAACTGTGAGAATGGGAGAAGCAGTAAGAGTGAGAGAAACAGAGAGAGTGAAAGAAACAGTTTGAGTGAGAGAAACAGTGAGCATTTGAGAAGCAGTGAGAGTGAGAGAAAGAGTGAGAGTTGGAGAAACAGTGGGAATGACAGAAACAGTGAGACTGGGAGAAAGAGTGAGAGCGGGAGAAACAGTGAGAGTGGGAGAACAGTGAGA
This sequence comes from Carcharodon carcharias, assembly GCF_017639515.1. Taxonomy (NCBI): domain Eukaryota; kingdom Metazoa; phylum Chordata; class Chondrichthyes; order Lamniformes; family Lamnidae; genus Carcharodon; species Carcharodon carcharias. Next base: position 2,637,303 of record NC_054478.1, on the reverse strand, counting down.
GTGAGAGAAACAGTGAGAGGGACAGTGGGAGAAACAGTGAGAGTGATGAAACAGTGAGAGTGGGCGAAACAGTGAGAGTGAGATAAACAGTTAGATTGAGAGAAACAGTGAGAGTGAGATAAACAGTGAGAGTGGGAGAAACAGTGAGAGTGAGAGAAACAGTGAGAGTGAGAGTGGGGGAAGCAGGGAGAGTGGGAGACACAGGGAAGGTGGGAGAAACAGTGAGAGTGGGAGACACAGTGAGAGTGGGAGAAAGAGTGGGAGTGAGAGAAACAGTGAGAGTGAGAGAAAAAGTGAGAGTGGGAGAAAGAGTGAGAGTGACAGTGGAAGAAACAGTGAGAGTGGGAGAAAATGAGAGTGGAAAAAAGAGCGGGAGTGAGAGTACAAGTGAGAGTGACAGTGGACGAAACAGTGAGATTGAGAGAAACAGTGAGAGTGAGAGTGGGAGGAACAGTGAGAGTGAGAGAAACAGGGAAAGTGGAAGAAACAGTGAGAGTGAGAGAAACAACGAGAATGAGAGAAACAACGAGAGTGAGAGAAACATCGAGAGCGTGAGAAACAGCGAGAGTGAGAGAAACAGTGAGAGTGAGAGTGGGAGAAGCAGGGAGCGTGAGAGAAACAGTGAGAGTGAGAGTGGGAGAAGCAGGGACATTGAGAGAAGCAGGGAGAGTGAGAGAAACAGGGAGGGTGGGAGACACAGTGAGAGTGACAGTGGGAGAAACAGTGAGAGTGGGAGAAACAGTGAGAATGGGAGAAACAGTGAGAGCGAGAGAAACAGTAAGACTGAGAGAAACATTGAGATTAAGAGAAACAAAGATAGAGGGAAAACAGTGAGAGCTGGAGAATCAGGGAGAGTAAGGGAAACACTGAAAGTGAGAGAAACAGTGAGAGTGTGAGAAAAAGCAAGATTGGGAGAAACAGTGATATTTTGAGAAACAGTGCGAGTGAGAAAAACAGTGCGAGTGAGAAAAACAGTGAGAGTGAGAGAAACAGTGAGAGTGAGAGTGGGAGAAAGAGTGAGAGTGAGAGAAACAGTGAGAGTGAGAGAAACAGTGAGAGTGAGAGTGGGAGAAACAGTGAGAGTGAGAGTGGGAGAAAGAGTGAGAGTCATATAAACAGTGAGAGTGAGAGAAAACGTGAGAGAGGGAGAAAGAGTGAGAGTGGGAGAACAGTGAGAGTGAGAGAAACAGTGAGAGTGAGAGTGGGAGAAACAGTGAGAGTGAGAGTGGGAGAAACAGTGAGAGTCATATAAACAGTGAGAGTGGGAGAAACAGTGAGAGTGAGAGAAACAGGGAGAGTTACAGCGGGAGAAACCATGAGAGTGAGAGAAACAGTGAGAGTGGGAGAAACAGTGAGAGTGGGAAAAACAGTGAGAGTGGGAGAAACAGTGAGAGTGGGAGAAACAGTGAGAGTGATAGAAACTGTGAGAGTGGGAGAAACAGTGAGAGTGGGAGAACAGTGAGAGTGAGAGTGGGAGAAACAATGAGAGTGAGAGAAACAGTGAGAGTGGGAGAACAGTGAGAGTGAGATAAAAAGTGAGATTGGGAGGAACAGTAAGATTGGGAGAATGAGTGTGAGTGAGAGAATCAGTGAGAGTGAGAGAAACTGTGAGAGTGAGAGAAAGAGTGAGAGTGAGTGAAACAGTGAGAGTGAGATAAAAAGTGAGATTGGGAGGAACAGTGAGATTGGGAGAATGTGTAAGAGTGAGAGAATCAGTGAGAGGGAGAGAAACTGTGAGAGTGAGAATGGGAGAAGCAGTGAGAGTGAGAGACACAGTGAGAGTGAAAGAAACAGTTTCAGTGTGAGAAACAGTGAGCGTTTGAGAAACAGTAAGAGTGACAGAAACAGTGAGAGTGGGAGAAACAGTGAGAGTGGGAGAAACAGTGAGAGTGACAGTGGGAGAAACAGTGAGAGTGACAGTGGGAGAAACAGTGAGAGTGAGAGAAACAGTGAGAGTGGGAGAAACAGTGAGGGTGAGAGAAAGAGTGAGAGGGAGAGAAACTGTTAGAGTGAGATAAACAGATTGAGAGAAATATTGAGAGTGGGAGCAACAGTGAGATTAAGATAAACAGTGACAGTGGGAGAAACAGTGACAGTGTGAGAAACAGTGATAATGAGAGAAACAGCGAGAGTGGGTTAGAGAGTGCGAGGGGAGAAACAGTGAGATTGTGAGAAACAGTGAGAGTGCGAGAAACAGTGAGAGTGACAGTGGGAGAAACAGTGAGAGTGAGAGAAACAGGGAGAGTTACAGCGGGAGAAACCATGAGAGTGAGAGAAACAGTGAGAGTGGGAGAAACAGTGAGAGTGGGAAAAACAGTGAGAGTGGGAAAAACAGTGAGAGTGGGAGAAACAGTGAGAGTGGGAGAAACAGTGAGAGTGATAGAAACTGTGAGAGTGGGAGAAACAGTGAGAGTGGGAGAAACAGTGAGAGCGAGAGAAACAGTAAGACTGAGAGAAACATTGAGATTAAGAGAAACAGAGATATTGGGAAAAAAGTGAGAGTTGGAGAAACAGTGAGAGTGAGGGAAACACTGAAAGTGAGAGAAACAGTGAGAGTGTGAGAAAAAGCGAGATTGGGAGAAACGGTGATATTAGGAGAAACATTGCGAGTGAGAAAAAACAGTGCGAGTGAGAAAAACAGTGCGAGTGAGAAAAACAGTGCGAGTGAGAGAAACAGTGAGAGTGAGAGAAACAGTGAGAGTGGGAGAAACAGTGAGAGTCATAAAAACAGAGAGAGTGAGAGAAAAAGTGAGAGTGGGAGAAAGAGTGAGAGTGGAAGAACAGTGAGAGTGAGAGAAACAGTGAGAGTGAGAGAAACAGTGAGATTGTGAGAAACAGTGAGAGCGATAGACACACTGAGAGGGAGAGAAACAGAGAGAGTGGGAGAACAATGAGAGTGAGAGAGACAGTGAGGGCAAGAGAAACAGTGAGATTGTGAGTAAAAGTGAGATTGTGAGAAACAGTGAGAGCGAGAGAAACACTGAGAGGGAGAGAAACAGAGAGAGTGGGAGAACAATGAGAGTGAGAGAAACACAGAGGGAGAGAAACAGAGAGAGTGGGAGACACAGTGAGAATCAGAGAAACGGTGACAGTGAGAGAAACAGTGAGAGTCGGACACATAGTGAGATGGGAGAAACAATGAGACTGAGAGAAAGAGTGAGAGTGAGTGAAACAGTGAGAGTGAGATAAAAAGTGAGATTGGGAGGAACAGTGAGATTGGGAGAATGAGTGAGAGTGAGAGAATCAGTGAGAGGGAGAGAAACTGTGAGAGTGAGAATGGGAGAAGCAGTGAGAGTGAGAGACACAGAGAGAGTGAAAGAAACAGTTTGAGTGAGAGAAACAGTGAGCGTTTGATAAAGAGTGAGAGTGAGAGAAAGAGTGAGAGTGAGAGAAAGAGTGAGAGTGGGAGAAACAGTGAGAGAGGGAGAAACAGTGAGAGTAGGAGAACAGTGAGAGTGAGAGAAACAGTGAGAGTGACAGAGGGAGAAACAGTGAGAGTGAGAGAAACAGTGAGAGTGGGAGTGGGAGAAACAGTGAGAGTCATATAAACAGTGAGAGTGAGAGAAAAATTGTGAGAGGGAGAAAGAGAGAGAGTGGGAGGACAGTGAGTGTGAGAGAAACAATGAGAGTGAGAGAAACAGTGAGATTGTGAGAAAAAGTGAGATTGGGAGAAACAGTGAGTGCGAGAGAAACACTGAGAGGGAGAGAAACAGAGAGAGTGGGAGAACAATGAGAGTGGGAGAACAATGAGAGTGGGAGAACAATGAGAGTGAGAGAAACAGTGAGAGTGAGAGAAACAGTGAGAGTGAGAGAAACAGTGAGATTGTGAGAAAAATTGAGATTGGGAGAAACAGTGAGAGCAAGAGAAACACTGAGAGGGAGAGAAACAGAGATAGTGGGAGAAACAGTGAGAGTGACAGTGGGAGAAACAGTGAGAGTGAGAGAAACAGTGAGAGTGGGAGAAACAGTGAGGGTGAGAGAAAGAGTGAGAGGGAGAGAAACTGTTAGAGTGAGATAAACAGATTGAGAGAAATATTGAGAGTGGGAGCAACAGTGAGATTAAGATAAACAGTGACAGTGGGAGAAACAGTGACAGTGTGAGAAACAGTGATAATGAGAGAAACAGCGAGAGTGGGTTAGAGAGTGCGAGGGGAGAAACAGTGAGATTGTGAGAAACAGTGAGAGTGCGAGAAACAGTGAGAGTGACAGTGGGAGAAACAGTGAGAGTGAGAGAAACAGGGAGAGTTACAGCGGGAGAAACCATGAGAGTGAGAGAAACAGTGAGAGTGGGAGAAACAGTGAGAGTGGGAAAAACAGTGAGAGTGGGAAAAACAGTGAGAGTGGGAGAAACAGTGAGAGTGGGAGAAACAGTGAGAGTGATAGAAACTGTGAGAGTGGGAGAAACAGTGAGAGTGGGAGAAACAGTGAGAGCGAGAGAAACAGTAAGACTGAGAGAAACATTGAGATTAAGAGAAACAGAGATATTGGGAAAAAAGTGAGAGTTGGAGAAACAGTGAGAGTGAGGGAAACACTGAAAGTGAGAGAAACAGTGAGAGTGTGAGAAAAAGCGAGATTGGGAGAAACGGTGATATTAGGAGAAACATTGCGAGTGAGAAAAAACAGTGCGAGTGAGAAAAACAGTGCGAGTGAGAAAAACAGTGCGAGTGAGAGAAACAGTGAGAGTGAGAGAAACAGTGAGAGTGGGAGAAACAGTGAGAGTCATAAAAACAGAGAGAGTGAGAGAAAAAGTGAGAGTGGGAGAAAGAGTGAGAGTGGAAGAACAGTGAGAGTGAGAGAAACAGTGAGAGTGAGAGAAACAGTGAGATTGTGAGAAACAGTGAGAGCGATAGACACACTGAGAGGGAGAGAAACAGAGAGAGTGGGAGAACAATGAGAGTGAGAGAGACAGTGAGGGCAAGAGAAACAGTGAGATTGTGAGTAAAAGTGAGATTGTGAGAAACAGTGAGAGCGAGAGAAACACTGAGAGGGAGAGAAACAGAGAGAGTGGGAGAACAATGAGAGTGAGAGAAACACAGAGGGAGAGAAACAGAGAGAGTGGGAGACACAGTGAGAATCAGAGAAACGGTGACAGTGAGAGAAACAGTGAGAGTCGGACACATAGTGAGATGGGAGAAACAATGAGACTGAGAGAAAGAGTGAGAGTGAGTGAAACAGTGAGAGTGAGATAAAAAGTGAGATTGGGAGGAACAGTGAGATTGGGAGAATGAGTGAGAGTGAGAGAATCAGTGAGAGGGAGAGAAACTGTGAGAGTGAGAATGGGAGAAGCAGTGAGAGTGAGAGACACAGAGAGAGTGAAAGAAACAGTTTGAGTGAGAGAAACAGTGAGCGTTTGATAAAGAGTGAGAGTGAGAGAAAGAGTGAGAGTGAGAGAAAGAGTGAGAGTGGGAGAAACAGTGAGAGAGGGAGAAACAGTGAGAGTAGGAGAACAGTGAGAGTGAGAGAAACAGTGAGAGTGACAGAGGGAGAAACAGTGAGAGTGAGAGAAACAGTGAGAGTGGGAGTGGGAGAAACAGTGAGAGTCATATAAACAGTGAGAGTGAGAGAAAAATTGTGAGAGGGAGAAAGAGAGAGAGTGGGAGGACAGTGAGTGTGAGAGAAACAATGAGAGTGAGAGAAACAGTGAGATTGTGAGAAAAAGTGAGATTGGGAGAAACAGTGAGTGCGAGAGAAACACTGAGAGGGAGAGAAACAGAGAGAGTGGGAGAACAATGAGAGTGGGAGAACAATGAGAGTGAGAGAAACAGTGAGAGTGAGAGAAACAGTGAGAGTGAGAGAAACAGTGAGATTGTGAGAAAAATTGAGATTGGGAGAAACAGTGAGAGCAAGAGAAACACTGAGAGGGAGAGAAACAGAGATAGTGGGAGACACAGTGAGAGTCAGAGAAACAGTGAGATTAAGAGAAACAGAGATAGTGGGAAAACAGTGAGAGTTGGAGAAACAGTGAGAGTAGGAGAATCAGTGAGAGTGAGGGAAACACTGAAAGTGAGAGAAACAGTGTGAGTGAGAGAAAAAGCGAGATTGGGAGAAACAGTGATTATTGGAGAAACAGTGCGAGTGAGAAAAACAGTGAGAGTGAGAGAAACAGTGAGAGTGATCGTGGGAGAAACAGTGAGAGTCATATAAAGAGTGAGAGTGAGAGAAACAGTGAGATTGATAGTGGGAGAGACAGTGAGAGTCATATAAACAGTGAGAGTGAGAGATAATGTGAGAGAGGGAGAAAGAGTGAGAGTGGGAGAACAGTGAGAGTGAGAGAAACAGTGAGAGTGACAGTGGGAGAAACAGTGAGAGTGAGAGGAACAGTGAGAATGAGTGAAACAGTGAGAGTGAGATAAAAAGTGAGATTGGGAGGAACAGTGAGATTGGGAGAATGCGTGAGAATGAGAGAATCAGTGACAGAGAGAGAAACTGTGAGAGTGAGAGAAACAGTGTGAGTGAGAGAAACTGAGCATTTGAGAAACAGTGAGAGTGAGAGAAACAGTGAGAGTGACAGTGGGAGAAACAGTGAGAGTGAGAGAAACAGTGAGGGTGGGAGAAACAGTGCGAGTGAGAGAAACAGCGAGATTGAGAGAAATAGCAAGAGTGAGAGAATGAGCGAGATTGAGAGATATAGTTATAGTGAGACTGAGAGAAACAGTGAGAGTGGGAGAAACAGTGAGAGTGAGAGAAACAATGAGAGTGAGAGTGGGAGGAACAGTGAGAGTGAGAGAAACAGGGAAAGTGGGAGAAACAGTGAGAGTGAGAGAAACAGTGAGAGTGGGAGAAACAGTGAGAGCGAGAGAAACACTGAGAGGGTGAGAAACAGAGAGAGTGGGAGACACAGTGAGAGTCAGAGAAACGGTGACAGAGAGAGAAACAGTGAGAGTCGGAGAAATAGTGAGAGTGAGAGAAACAGTGAGAGTGAGATAAAAAGTGAGATTGGGAGGAACAGTGAGATTGGGAGAATGAGTGAGAGTGAGAGAATCAGTGAGAGGGAGAGAAACTGTGAGAGTGAGAATGGGAGAAGCAGTGAGAGTGAGAGAAACAGTGAGTGTGAAAGAAACAGTGAGAGTGGGAGAAACAGTGAGAGTGAGAGAAAGAGTGAGAGTTGGAGAAACAGTGAGGATAACAGAAACAGTGAGAGTGGGAGAAACAGTGACAGAGGGAGAAAAAGTGAGAGTGAGAGAAACAGTGAGAGTGGCAGAAACAGTGAGAGTGGGAGAAACAGTGAGGGTGAGGGAAAGAGTGAGAGGGAGAGAAACTTTTAGAGGGAGATAAACAGTTAGATTGAGAGAAACTGTGAGAGTGAGAATGGGAGTAGCAGTGAGAGTGAGAGAGACAGTGAGAGTGAAAGAAACAGTGAGAGTGAAAGAAACAGTGTGAGTGAAAGAAACAGTGTGAGTGAGAGAAACAGTGTGAGTGAAGAAAGAGTGAGAGTTGGAGAAAAAGTGAGAATGACAGAAACAGTGAGAGTGGGAGAAACAGTGACAGTGGGAGAAACAGTGAGAGTGAGAGAAACAGTGAGATTGTGAGAAACAGTGAGAGCGATAGACACACTGAGAGGGAGAGAAACAGAGAGAGTGGGAGAACAATGAGAGTGAGAGAAACAGTGAGGGTGAGAGAAACAGTGAGATTGTGAGTAAAAGTGAGATTGTGAGAAACAGTGAGAGCGAGAGAAACACTGAGAGGGAGAGAAACAGAGAGAGTGGGAGAATAATGAGAGTCAGAGAAACAGTGAGAGTGGGAGAAACAGTGAGAGTGAGAGAAACAGTGAGATTGAGAGAAACAGAGATAGTGGGAAAACAGTGAGAGTTGGAGAAACAGTGAGAGTGGGAGAAACAGTGAGAGCGAGAGAATCAGTAAGACTGAGAGAAACAGTGAGATTAAGAGAAACAGAGATAGTGGGAAAACAGTGAGAGTTGGTTAAACAGTGAGAATAGGAGAATCAGTGAGAGTGAGGGAAACACTGAGAGTGAAAGAAACAGTGAGAGTGAGAGAAAAAGCGAGAGCGGGAGAAACAGTGACAGTGTGAGAAACAGTGATAATGAGAGAAACAGCGAGAGTGGGATAGAGAGTGAGAGTGGGAGAAACAGTGAGAGTGGGAGAATCATCAAGAGTGGGGAAACAGTGAGAGTGAGAGATCCATTGAGATTGAGAGAAACAGCGAGAGGAAGAGAAACAGTGAAAGTGGGAGAAACAGTGAGAGTGAGAGAAACAATGAGAGTGAGAGTGGGAGGAACAGTGAGAGTGAGAGAAACAATGAGAGTGAGAGTGGGAGGAACAGTGAGAGTGAGAGAAACAGGGAAAGTGGGAGAAACAATGAGAGTGAGAGAAACAAAGAGAATGAGAGAAACAGCGAGAGTGAGAGAAACAGCGAGAGTGTGAGAAACAGTGAGAGTGAGAGAAACAGTGAGAGTGAGAGAAACAGTGAGAGTGAGAGAAACAGTGAGAGTGAGAGAAACAGTGAGAGTGAGAGAAACAGTGAGAGTGGGAGAAAGAGTGAGAGTGGGAGAAACAGTGAGAGTGGGAGAAACAGTGAGAGTGGGACAAACCCTAAGACTGAGAGAAACAGTGAGATTAAGAGAAACAGAGATAGTGGGAAAACAGTGAGAGTTGGAGAAACAGTAAGAGTAGGAGAATCAGTGAGAGTGAGGGAAACACTGAAAGTGAGAGAAACAGTGTGAGTGAGAGAAAAAGCGAATTGGGAGAAACAGTGATTATTGGAGAAACAGTGCGAGTGAGAAAAACAGTGCGAGTGAGAAAAACAGTGCGAGTGAGAGAAACAGCGCGAGTGAGAGAAACAGCGCGAGTGAGAGAAACAGTGAGAGTGAGAGAAACAGTGAGTGTGATCGTGGGAGAAACAGTGAGAGTCATATAAACAGTGAGAGTGAGAGAAACAGTGAGATTGATAGTGGGAGAGACAGTGAGAGTCATATAAACAGTGAGAGTGAGAGACAATGTGAGAGAGGGAGAAAGAGTGAGAGTGGGAGAACAGTGAGAGTCAGAGAAACAGTGAGAGTGACAGTGGGAGAAACAGTGAGAGTGAGCGAAACAGAGAGATTGTGAGAAAAAGTGAGATTGGGAGAAACAGTGAGAGCGAGAGAAACACTGAGAGGGTGAGAAACAGAGAGAGTGGGAGACGCAGTGAGAGTCAGAGAAACGGTGACAGAGAGAGAAACTGTGAGGGTCGGAGAAATAGTGAGAGTGGGAGAAACAATGAGAGTGAGAGAAACAGTGAGAGTGAGTGAAACAGTGAGAGTGAGATAAAATGTGAGATTGGGAGGAACAGTGAGATTGGGAGAATGAGTGAGAGTGAGAGAATGAGTGAGAGGGAGAGAAACTGTGAGAGTGAGAATGGGAGAAGCAGTGAGAGTGAGACAGACAGTGAGAGTGAAAGAAACAGTGAGAGTGAGAGAAACAGTGAGAGTCATATAAACAGTGCGAGTGAGAGAAAAAGTGTGAGAGGGAGAAAGAGTGAGAGTGGGAGAACAGTGAGAGTGAGAGAAACAGTGAGAGTGAGAGAAACAGTGAGAGTGAGAGAAACAGTGAGATTGCGAGAAAAAGTGAGATTGGGAGAAACAGTGAGTGCGAGAGAAACACTGAGAGGGAGAGAAACAGAGAGAGTGGGAGTACAATGAGAGTGAGAGAAACAGCGAGAGTGAGAGAAAAAGCGAGAGTGAGAGAAACAGCAAGAGTGCGAGAAACAGCGAGAGTGTGAGAAACAGCGAGAGTGAGAGAAACAGTGGGAGTCGGAGAAACAGTGAGAATGGGAGAAACCCTAAGACTGAGAGAAACAGTGAGATTAAGAGAAACAGAGATAGTGGGAAAACAGTGAGAGTTGGAGAAACAGTGAGAGTAGGAGAATCAGTGAGAGTGAGGGAAACACTGAAAGTGAGAGAAACAGTGTGAGTGAGAGAAAAAGCGAGATTGGGAGAAACAGTGATTATTGGAGAAACAGTGCGAGTGAGAAAAACAGTGCGAGTGAGAGAAACAGTGAGAGTGAGAGAAACAGTGCGAGTGAGAGAAACAGTGAGAGTGAGGGAAACAGCGCGATTGAGAGAAACAGTGAGAGTGATCGTGGGAGAAACAGTGAGAGTCATATAAACAGTGAGAGTGAGAGAAACAGTGAGATTGATAGTGGAAGAGACAGTGAGAGTCATATAAACGGTGAGAGTGAGAGATAATGTGAGAGAGGGAGAAAGAGTGAGAGTGGGAGAACAGTGAGAGTGAGAGAAACAGTGAGAGTGACAGTGGGAGAAACAGTGAGAGTGAGAGGAACAGTGAGAATGAGTGAAACAGTGAGAGTGAGATAAAAAGTGAGATTGGGAGGAACAGTGAGATTGGGAGAATGAGTGAGAGTGAGAGAATCAGTGACAGAGAGAGAAACTGTGAGAGTGAGAGAAACAGTGTGAGTGAGAGAAACTGAGCATTTGAGAAACAGTGAGAGTGAGAGAAACAGTGAGAGTGACAGTGGGAGAAACAGTGAGAGTGAGAGAAACAGTGAGGGTGGGAGAAACAGTGAGAGTGAGAGAAACAGCGAGATTGGGAGAAATAGCAAGAGTGAGAGAATGAGCGAGATTGAGAGATATAGTTATAGTGAGACTGAGAGAAACAGTGAGAGTGGGAGAAACAGTGAGAGTGAGAGAAACAATGAGAGTGAGAGTGGGAGGAACAGTGAGAGTGAGAGAAACAGTGAGAGTGGGAGTGGGAGAAACAGTGAGAGTCATATAAACAGTGAGAGTGAGAGAAAAAGTGTGAGAGGGAGAAAGAGAGAGAGTGGGAGGACAGTGAGTGTGAGAGAAACAATGAGAGTGAGAGAAACAGTGAGATTGTGAGAAAAAGTGAGATTGGGAGAAACAGTGAGTGCGAGAGAAACACTGAGAGGGAGAGAAACAGAGAGAGTGGGAGAACAATGAGAGTGGGAGAACAATGAGAGTGAGAGAAACAGTGAGAGTGAGAGAAACAGTGAGATTGTGAGAAAAATTGAGTTTGGGAGAAACAGTGAGAGCAAGAGAAACACTGAGAGGGAGAGAAACAGAGATAGTGGGAGACACAGTGAGAGTCAGAGAAACAGTGAGATTAAGAGAAACAGAGATAGTGGGAAAACAGTGAGAGTTGGAGAAACAGTGAGAGTAGGAGAATCAGTGAGAGTGAGGGAAACACTGAAAGTGAGAGAAACAGTGTGAGTGAGAGAAAAAGCGAGATTGGGAGAAACAGTGATTATTGGAGAAACAGTGCGAGTGAGAAAAACAGTGAGAGTGAGAGAAACAGTGAGAGTGATCGTGGGAGAAACAGTGAGAGTCATATAAAGAGTGAGAGTGAGAGAAACAGTGAGATTGATAGTGGGAGAGACAGTGAGAGTCATATAAACAGTGAGAGTGAGAGATAATGTGAGAGAGGGAGAAAGAGTGAGAGTGGGAGAACAGTGAGAGTGAGAGAAACAGTGAGAGTGACAGTGGGAGAAACAGTGAGAGTGAGAGGAACAGTGAGATTGGGAGAAACAATGAGAGTGAGATAAAAAGTGAGATTGGGAGGAACAGTGAGATTGGGAGAATGCGTGAGAATGAGAGAATCAGTGACAGAGAGAGAAACTGTGAGAGTGAGAGAAACAGTGTGAGTGAGAGAAACTGAGCATTTGAGAAACAGTGAGAGTGAGAGAAACAGTGAGAGTGACAGTGGGAGAAACAGTGAGAGTGAGAGAAACAGTGAGGGTGGGAGAAACAGTGAGAGTGAGAGAAACAGCGAGATTGAGAGAAATAGCAAGAGTGAGAGAATGAGCGAGATTGAGAGATATAGTTATAGTGAGACTGAGAGAAACAGTGAGAGTGGGAGAAACAGTGAGAGTGAGAGAAACAATGAGAGTGAGAGTGGGAGGAACAGTGAGAGTGAGAGAAACAGGGAAAGTGGGAGAAACAGTGAGAGTGAGAGAAACACTGAGAAGGTGAGAAACAGAGAGAGTGGGAGACACAGTGAGAGTCAGAGAAACGGTGACAGAGAGAGAAACAGTGAGAGTCGGAGAAATAGTGAGAGTGAGAGAAACAGTGAGAGTGAGATAAAAAGTGAGATTGGGAGGAACAGTGAGATTGGGAGAATGAGTGAGATTGAGAGAATCAGTGAGAGGGAGAGAAACTGTGAGAGTGAGAATGGGAGAAGCAGTGAGAGTGAGAGAAACAGTGAGTGTGAAAGAAACAGTGAGAGTGGAAGAAACAGTGAGAGTGAGAGAAAGAGTGAGAGTTGGAGAAACAGTGAGAATAACAGAAACAGTGAGAGTGGGAGAAACAGTGAGAGTGAGAGAGACAGTGAGAGTGAAAGAAACAGTGAGAGTGAGAGAAACAGTGAGAGTGAGAGAAACAGTGAGAGTGAAAGAAACAGTGTGAGTGAGAGAAACAGTGTGAGTGAAGAAAGTGTGAGAGTTGGAGAAACAGTGAGAATGACAGAAACAGTGAGAGTGAGAGAAACAGTGAGATTGTGAGAAACAGTGAGAGTGATAGACACACTGAGAGGGAGAGAAACAGAGAGAGTGGGAGAACAATGAGAGTGAGAGAAACAGTGAGGGTGAGAGAAACAGTGAGATTGTGAGTAAAAGTGAGATGGTGAGAAACAGTGAGAGGGAGAGAAACAGCGAGAGGGAGAGAAACAGCGAGAGTGAGAGAAACAGCGAGAGTGAGAGAAACAGCGAGAGTGAGAGAAACAGCGAGAGTGTGAGAAACAGTGAGAGTGAGAGAAACAGTGATATTGAGACTGAGAGAAACAGTGGGAGTGGGAGAAACAGTGAGAGTGAGAGAAACAGTGAGAGTGAGAGTGGGGGAAGCAGTGAGATTGAGAGAAACAGTGAGAGTGACAGTGGGAGAAACAGTGAGAGTGGGAGAAAAAGTGAGAGTGAGAGAAACAGTGAGAGTGGGAGAAAGAGTGAGAGTGAGAGTAAAAGTGAGAGTGACAGTGGAAGAAACAGAGAGATTGATAGAAACAGTGAGAGTGGGAGAAACAGTGAGAGTGGGAGAAACAGTGAGAGAGGGAGAAACCCTAAGACTGAGAGAAACAGTGAGATTAAGAGAAACAGAGATAGTGGGAAAACAGTGAGAGTTGGAGAAACAGTGAGTGTAGGAGAATCAGTGAGAGTGAGGGAAACACTGAAAGTGAGAGAAACAGTGTGAGTGAGAGAAAAAGCGAATTGGGAGAAACAGTGATTATTGGAGAAACAGTGCGAGTGAGAAAAACAGTGCGAGTGAGAGAAACAGCGCGAGTGAGAGAAACAGTGAGAGTGAGAGAAACAGTGAGACTGATCGCGGGAGAAACAGTGAGAGTCATATAAACAGTGAGAGTGAGAGAAACAGTGAGATTGATAGTGGGAGAGACAGTGAGAGTCATATAAACAGTGAGAGTGAGAGAAAATGTGAGAGAGGGAGAAAGAGTGAGAGTTGGAGAAACAGTGAGAATGACAGAAACAGTGAGAGTGGGAGAAACAGTGACAGTGGGAGAAACAGTGAGAGTGAGAGAAACAGTGAGATTGTGAGAAACAGTGAGAGCGATAGACAAACTGAGAGGTAGAGAAACAGAGAGAGTGGGAGAACAATGAGAGTGAGAGAAACAGTGAGGGTGAGAGAAACAGTGAGAGTGAGAGAAACAGTGAGATTGTGAGTAAAAGTGAGATTGTGAGAAACTGAGAGCGAGAGAAACACTGAGAGGGAGAGAAACAGAGAGAGTGGGAAATCAATGAGAGTGAGAGAAAGACTGAGAGCGAGAGAAACAGAGAGAGTGGGAGACACAGTGAGAATCAGAGAAACGGTGACAGTGAGAGAAACAGTGAGAGTCGGACACATAGTGAGATGGGAGAAACAATGAGACTGAGATAAAGAGTGAGAGTGAGTGAAACAGTGAGAGTGAGATAAAAAGTGAGATTGGGAGGAACAGTGAGATTGGGAGAATGAGTGAGAGTGAGAGAATCAGTGAGAGGGAGAGAAACTGTGAGAGTGAGAATGGGAGAAGCAGTGAGAGTGAGAGACACAGAGAGAGTGAAAGAAACAGTTTGAGTGAGAGAAACAGTGAGCGTTTGATAAAGAGTGAGAGTGGGAGAAACAGTGAGAGTGGGAGAAACAGTGAGAGTGACAGTGGGAGAAACAGTGAGAGTGAGAGAAACAGTGAGAGTGGGAGTGGGAGAAACAGTGAGAGTCATATAAACAGTGCGAGTGAGAGAAAAAGTGTGAGAGGGAGAAAGAGTGAGAGTGGGAGAACAGTGAGAGTGAGAGAAACAGTGAGAGTGAGAGAAACAGTGAGATTGCGAGAAAAAGTGAGATTGGGAGAAACAGTGAGTGCGAGAGAAACACTGAGAGGGAGAGAAACAGAGAGAGTGGGAGTACAATGAGAGTGAGAGAAACAGCGAGAGTGAGAGAAACAGCGAGAGTGAGAGAAACAGCAAGAGTGTGAGAAACAGCGAGAGTGAAACAGTGGGAGTCGGAGAAACAGTGAGAATGGGAGAAACCCTAAGACTGAGAGAAACAGTGAGATTAAGAGAAACAGAGATAGTGGGAAAACAGTGAGAGTTGGAGAAACAGTGAGAGTAGGAGAATCAGTGAGAGTGAGGGAAACACTGAAAGTGAGAGAAACAGTGAGAGTGAGAGAAACAGTGCGAGTGAGAGAAACAGTGAGAGTGAGGGAAACAGCGCGATTGAGAGAAACAGTGAGAGTGATCGTGGGAGAAACAGTGAGAGTCATATAAACAGTGAGAGTGAGAGAAACAGTGAGATTGATAGTGGGAGAGACAGTGAGAGTCATATAAACAGTGAGAGTGAGAGATAATGTGAGAGAGGGAGAAAGAGTGACAGTGGGAGAAACAGTGAGAGTGAGAGGAACAGTGAGAATGAGTGAAACAGTGAGAGTGAGATAAAAAGTGAGATTGGGAGGAACAGTGAGATTGGGAGAATGAGTGAGAGTGAGAGAATCAGTGACAGAGAGAGAAACTGTGAGAGTGAGAGAAACAGTGTGAGTGAGAGAAACTGAGCATTTGAGAAACAGTGAGAGTGAGAGAAACAGTGAGAGTGACAGTGGGAGAAACAGTGAGAGTGAGAGAAACAGTGAGGGTGGGAGAAACAGTGAGAGTGAGAGAAACAGCGAGATTGAGAGAAATAGCAAGAGTGAGAGAATGAGCGAGATTGAGAGATATAGTTATAGTGAGACTGAGAGAAACAGTGAGAGTGGGAGAAACAGGGAAAGTGGGAGAAACAGTGAGAGTGAGAGAAACAGTGAGAGTGGGAGAAACAGTGAGAGCGAGAGAAACACTGAGAGGGTGAGAAACAGAGAGAGTGGGAGACACAGTGAGAGTCAGAGAAACGGTGACAGAGAGAGAAACAGTGAGAGTCGGAGAAATAGTGAGAGTGAGAGAAACAGTGAGAGTGAGATAAAAAGTGAGATTGGGAGGAACAGTGAGATTGGGAGAATGAGTGAGAGTGAGAGAATCAGTGAGAGGGAGAGAAACTGTGAGAGTGAGAATGGGAGAAGCAGTGAGAGTGAGAGAAACAGTGAGTGTGAAAGAAACAGTGAGAGTGGGAGAAACAGTGAGAGTGAGAGAAAGAGTGAGAGTTGGAGAAACAGTGAGAATAACAGAAACAGTGAGAGTGGGAGAAACAGTGAGAGTGGGAGAAACAGTGAGAGTGGGAGAAACAGTGAGATTGAGAGAAACAGTGAGAGTGACAGTGGGAGAAACAGTGAGAGTGAGAGAAACAGTGAGAGTGGCAGAAACAGTGAGAGTGGGAGAAACAGTGAGGGTGAGGGAAAGAGTGAGAGGGAGAGAAACTGTGAGAGTGAGAATGGGAGAAGCAGTGAGAGTGAGAGAGACAGTGAGAGTGAAAGAAACAGTGTGAGTGAAAGAAACAGTGTGAGTGAAAGAAACAGTGTGAGTGAGAGAAACAGTGTGAGTGAAGAAAGAGTGAGAGTTGGAGAAAAAGTGAGAATGACAGAAACAGTGAGAGTGGGAGAAACAGTGACAGTGGGAGAAACAGTGAGAGTGAGAGAAACAGTGAGATTGTGAGAAACAGTGAGAGCGATAGACACACTGAGAGGGAGAGAAACAGAGAGAGTGGGAGAACAATGAGAGTGAGAGAAACAGTGAGGGTGAGAGAAACAGTGAGATTGTGAGTAAAAGTGAGATTGTGAGAAACAGTGAGAGTGAGAGAAACACTGAGAGGGAGAGAAACAGAGAGAGTGGGAGAACAATGAGAGTGAGAGAAACAGTGAGAGTGGGAGAAACAGTGAGAGCGAGAGAATCAGTAAGACTGAGAGAAACAGTGAGATTGAGAGAAACAGAGATAGTGGGAAAACAGTGAGAGTTGGAGAAACAGTGAGAGTGGGAGAAACAGTGAGAGCGAGAGAATCAGTAAGACTGAGAGAAACAGTGAGATTAAGAGAAACAGAGATAGTGGGAAAACAGTGAGAGTTGGAGAAACAGTGAGAATAGGAGAATCAGTGAGAGTAAGGGAAACACTGAGAGTGAAAGAAACAGTGAGAGTGAGAGAAAAAGCGAGAGCGGGAGAAACAGTGACAGTGTGAGAAACAGTGATAATGAGAGAAACAGCGAGAGTGGGATAGAGAGTGAGAGTGGGAGAAACAGTGAGAGTGGGAGAATCATCAAGAGTGGGAAAACAGTGAGAGTGAGCGATCCATTGAGATTGAGAGAAACAGCGAGAGGAAGAGAAACAGTGAAAGTGGGAGAAACAGTGAGAGTGAGAGAAACAATGAGAGTGAGAGTGGGAGGAACAGTGAGAGTGAGAGAAACAGAGATAGTGGGAAAACAGTGAGAGTTGGAGAAACAGTAAGATTAGGAGAATCAGTGAGAGTGAGGGAAACACTGAAAGTGAGAGAAACAGTGTGAGTGAGAGAAAAAGCGAATTGGGAGAAACAGTGATTGTTGGAGAAACAGTGCGAGTGAGAAAAACAGTGCGAGTGAGAGAAACAGCGCGAGTGAGAGAAACAGTGAGAGTGAGAGAAACAGTGAGAGTGATCGCGGGAGAAACAGTGAGAGTCATATAAACAGTGAGAGTGAGAGGAACAGTGAGATTGATAGTGGGAGAGACAGTGAGAGTCATATAAACAGTGAGAGTGAGAGAAAATGTGAGAGAGGGAGAAAGAGTGAGAGTTGGAGAAACAGTGAGAATGACAGAAACAGTGAGAATGACAGAAACAGTGAGAGTGGGAGAAACAGTGACAGTGGGAGAAACAGTGAGAGTGAGAGAAACAGTGAGATTGTGAGAAACAGTGAGAGCGATAGACAAACTGAGAGGTAGAGAAACAGAGAGAGTGGGAGAACAATGAGAGTGAGAGAAACAGTGAGGGTGAGAGAATCAGTGAGATTGTGAGTAAAAGTGAGATTGTGAGAAACAGTGAGAGCGAGAGAAACACTGAGAGGGAGAGAAACAGAGAGAGTGAGAAATCAATGAGAGTGAGAGAAAGACTGAGAGCGAGAGAAACAGAGAGAGTGGGAGACACAGTGAGAATCAGAGAAACGGTGACAGTGAGACAAACAGTGAGAGTCGGACACAGAGTGAGAGTGGGAGAAACAATGAGACTGAGATAAAGAGTGAGAGTGAGTGAAACAGTGAGAGTGAGATAAAAAGTGAGATTGGGAGGAACAGTGAGATTGGGAGAATGAGTGAGAGTGAGAGAATCAGTGAGAGGGAGAGAAACTGTGAGAGTGAGAATGGGAGAAGCAGTGAGAGTGAGAGATACAGAGAGAGTGAAAGAAAAAGTTTGAGTGAGAGAAACAGTGAGCGTTTGAGAAAGAGTGAGAGTGGGAGAAACAGTGAGAGTGGGAGAAACAGTGAGAGTGACAGTGGGAGAAACAGTGAGAGTGAGAGAAACAGTGAGAGTGGGAGTGGGAGAAACAGTGAGAGTCATATAAACAGTGCGAGTGAGAGAAAAAGTGTGAGAGGGAGAAAGAGTGAGAGTGGGAGAACAGTGAGAGTGAGAGAAACAGTGAGATTGCGAGAAAAAGTGAGATTGGGAGAAACAGTGAGTGCGAGAGAAACACTGAGAGGGGGAGAAACAGAGAGAGTGGGAGCACAATGAGAGTGAGAGAAACAGCGAGAGTGAGAGAAACAGCGAGAGTTAGAGAAACAGCGAGAGTGAGAGAAACAGCGAGAGTGAGAGAAACAGCGAGAGTTAGAGAAACAGCGAGAGTGAGAGAAACAGCGAGAGTGTGAGAAACAGCGAGAGTGAGAGAAACAGTGGGAGTGGGAGAAACCCTAAGACTGAGAGAAACAGTGAGATTAAGAGAAACAGAGATAGTGGGAAAACAGTGAGAGTTGGAGAAACAGTGAGAGTAGGAGAATCTGTGAGAGTGAGGGAAACACTGAAAGTGAGAGAAACAGTGTGAGTGAGAGAAAAAGCGAGATTGGGAGAAACAGTGATTATTGGAGAAACAGTGCGAGTGAGAAAAACAGTGCGAGTGAGAGAAACAGCGCGAGTGAGAGAAACAGCGCGAGTGAGAGAAACAGTGAGAGTGAGAGAAACAGTGAGAGTGATCGTGGGAGAAACAGTGAGAGTCATATAAGCAGTGAGAGTGAGAGAAACAGTGAGATTGATAGTGGGAGAGACAGTGAGAGTCATATAAACAGTGAGAGTGAGAGAAAATGTGAGAGAGGGAGAAAGAGTGAGAGTGGGAGAACAGTGAGAGTGAGAGAAACAGTGAGAGTGACAGTGGGAGAAACAGTGATAGTGAGCGAAACAGAGAGATTGTGAGAAAAATTGAGATTGGGAGAAACAGTGAGAGCGAGAGAAACACTGAGAGGGTGAGAAACAGAGAGAGTGGGAGACACAGTGAGAGTCAGAGAAACGGTGACAGAGAGAGAAACTGTGAGAGTCGGAGAAATAGTGAGAGTGGGAGAAACAATGAGAGTGAGAGATACAGTGAGAGTGAGATAAAAAGTGAGATTGGGAGGAACAGTGAGATTGGGAGAATGAGTGAGAGTGAGAGAATCAGTGAGAGGGAGAGAAACTGTGAGAGTGAGAATGGGAGAAGCAGTGAGAGTGAGAGACACAGAGAGAGTGAAAGAAACAGTTTGAGTGAGAGAAACAGTGAGCGTTTGAGAAAGAGTGAGAGTGAGAGAAAGAGTGAGAGTGGGAGAAACAGTGAGATTGGGAGAAACAGTGAGTGCGAGAGAAACACTGAGAGGGAGAGAAACAGAGAGAGTGGGAGTACAATGAGAGTGAGAGAAACAGCGAGAGTGAGAGAAACAGCGAGAGTGAGAGAAACAGCGAGAGTTAGAGAAACAGCGAGAGTGAGAGAAACAGCGAGAGTGTGAGAAACAGCGAGAGTGAGAGAAACAGTGGGAGTGGGAGAAACCCTAAGACTGAGAGAAACAGTGAGATTAAGAGAAACAGAGATAGTGGGAAAACAGTGAGAGTTGGAGAAACAGTGAGAGTGGGAGAATCAGTGAGAGTGAGGGAAACACTGAAAGTGAGAGAAACAGTGTGAGTGAGAGAAAAAGCGAGATTGGGAGAAACAGTGATTATTGGAGAAACAGTGCGAGTGAGAAAAACAGTGCGAGTGAGAGAAACAGCGCGAGTGAGAGAAACAGCGCGAGTGAGAGAAACAGTGAGAGTGAGAGAAACAGTGAGAGTGATCGTGGGAGAAACAGTGAGAGTCATATAAACAGTGAGAGTGAGAGAAAATGTGAGAGTGGGAGAACAGTGAGAGTGAGAGAAACAGTGAGAGTGACAGTGGGAGAAACAGTGAGAGTGAGCGAAACAGAGAGATTGTGAGAAAAATTGAGATTGGGAGAAACGGTGTAGAGCGATAGAAACACTGAGAGGGTGAGAAACAGAGAGAGTGGGAGACACAGTGAGAGTCAGAGAAACGGTGACAGAGAGAGAAACTGTGAGAGTCGGAGAAATAGTGAGAGTGGGAGAAACAATGAGAGTGAGAGAAACAGTGAGAGTGAGTGAAACAGTGAGAGTGAGATAAAAAGTGAGATTGGGAGGAAAAGTGAGATTGGGAGAATGAGTGAGAGTGAGAGAATGAGTGAGAGGGAGAGAAACTGTGAGAGTGAGAATGGGAGAAGCAGTGAGAGTGAGAGAGACAGTGAGAGTGAAAGAAACAGTGAGAGTGGGAGAAACAGTGAGAGTGAAAGAAACAGTGTGAGTGAGAGAAACAGTGTGAGTGAAGAAAGAGTGAGAGTTGGAGAAACAGTGAGAATGACAAAAACAGTGAGAGTGGGAGAAACAGTGACAGTGGGAGAAACAGTGAGAGTAGGAGAACAGTGAGAGTGAGAGAAACAGTGAGAGTGAAAGAAACAGTGTGAGTGAGAGAAACAGTGTGAGTGAAGAAAGAGTGAGAGTTGGAGAAACAGTGAGAATGACAAAAACAGTGAGAGTGGGAGAAACAGTGACAGTGGGAGAAACAGTGAGAGTAGGAGAACAGTGAGAGTGAGAGAAACAGTGAGAGTGACAGTGGGAGAAACAGTAAGAGTGGCAGAAACAGTGAGAGTGGCAGAAACAGTGAGAGTGGGAGAAACAGTGAGGGTGAGAGAAAGAGTGAGAGGGAGAGAAACTGTTAGAGGGAGATAAACAGTTAGATTGAGTGAAACAGTGAGAGTGAGAGAAACAGTGAGAGTGGGAGCAACAGTGAGATTAATATAGACAGTGAGAGTGAGAGAAACAGTGAGAGTGAGATCGGGAGAAACAGTGAGAGTGAGAGAAACAGTGAGAAGGAGAGAAAGAGTGACAGTGTGAGAAACAGTGATAATGAGAGAAACAGCGAGAGCGGGATAGTGAGTGAGAGTGGGAGAAACAATGAGAGTGCGAGAAACAGTCAGAGTGGGAGAAACAGCAAGAGTGGGAGAAACAGTGAGAGTGAGAGAAAAAGTGAGAGTGGGAGAAAGAGTGGGAGTGAGAGTAAAAGTGAGAGTGACAGTGGAGGAAACAGTGAGAGTGAGAGAAACAGTGAGAGTGAGAGTGGGAGGAACAGTGAGAGTGAGAGAAACATGGAAAGTGGGAGAAACAGCGAGAGGGAGAGAAACAGCGAGATTGAGAGAAACAGCGAGAGTGTGAGAAACAGCGAGAGTGTGAGAAACAGCGAGAGTGAGAGAAACAGTGATATTGAGACTGAGAGAAACAGTGGGAGTGGGAGAAACAGTGAGAGTGAGAGAAACAGTGAGAGTGAGAGTGGTGGAAGCAGTGAGAGTGAGAGTAACAGTGGGAGTGGGAGAAACAGTGAGAGTGACAGAAACAGTGAGAGTGAGAGAAACAGCGAGAGTGAGAGAAACAGCGAGAGTGTGAGAAACAGCGAGAGTGAGAGAAACAATGATATTGAGACTGAGAGAAACAGTGGGATTGGGAGAAACAGTGAGTGAGAGAAACAGTGAGAGTGAGATTGGGAGGAACAGTGAGAGTGAGAGAAACAGGGAAAGTGGGAGAAACAGTGAGAGTGAGAGAAACAGTGAGAGTGAGAGAAACAGTGAGAGTGAGAGAAACAGGGAGAGTGGGAGAAATAGTGAGAGTGACAGTGGGAGAAACAGTGAAAGTGGGAGAAACAGTGAGAGTGAGAGAAAAAGTGAGAGTGGGAGAAACAGGGAGAGTGGGAGAAATAGTGAGGGTGAGTGGGAGAAGCAGTGAGAGTGAGAGAAACTGTGGGATTGGGAGAAACAGTGAGAGTGAGAGAAACAGTGAGAGTGAGAGTGGGGGAAGCAGTGAGAGTGAGAGAAACAGTGGAAGTGGGAGAAACAGTGGGATTGGAAGAAACAGTGAGAGTGAGAGAAACAGTGAGAGTGAGAGTGGGGGAAGCAGTGAGAGTGAGAGAAACAGTGAGAGTGAGAGAAACAGTGAGAGTGAGAGAAACAGTGGGATTGGGAGAAACAGTGAGAGTGAGAGAAACAGTGGGAGTGGGAGAAACAGTGGGATTGGGAGAAACAGTGGGATTGGGAGAAACATTGAGTGTGAGAGAAACAGTGAGAGTGAGAGTGGGGGAAGCAGTGAGAGTGAGAGAAACAGTGAGAGTGAGAGAAACAGTGGGATTGGGAGAAACAGTGAGAGTGAGAGAAACAGTGAGAGTGAGAGTGGGGGAAGCAGTGAGAGTGAGAGAAACAGTGGGAGTGGGAGAAACATTGAGAGTGAGAGAAACAGTGAGAGTGAGAGTGGGGGAAGCAGTGAGAGTGAGAGAAACAGTGGGAGTGGGAGAAACAGTGAGAGTGAGGGAAACAGTGAGAGTGAGAGAAACAGTGATATTGAGACTGAGAGAAACAGTGTGAGTGGGAGAAACAGTGAGAGTGAGAGAAACAGTGAGAGTGGGAGAAAAAGTGAGAGTGGGAGAAACAGTGAGGGTGAGAGAAAGAGTGAGAGGGAGAGAAACTGTTAGAGTGAGATAAACAGATTGAGAGAAACAGTGAGAGTGGGAGCAACAGTGAGATTAAGATAAACAGTGACAGTGGGAGAAACAGTGACAGTGTGAGAAACAGTGATAATGAGAGAAACAGCGAGAGTGGGATAGAGAGTGCGAGGGGAGAAACAGTGAGATTGTGAGAAACAGTGTGAGTGCGAGAAACAGTGAGAGTGACAGTGGGAGAAACAGTGAGAGTGAGAGAAACAGGGAGAGTTACAGCGGGAGAAACCATGAGAGTGAGAGAAACAGTGAGAGTGGGAGAAACAGTGAGAGTGGGAGAAACAGTGGGAGTGGGAGAAACAGTGGGAGTGGGAAAAACAGTGAGAGTGGGAGAAACAGTGAGAGTGGGAGAAACAGTGAGAGTGGGAGAAACAGTGAGAGTGGGAGAAACAGTGAGAGTGGGAGAAACAGTGAGAGTGAGAGATAAAGTGAGAGTGGGAGAAACAGTGAGAGTGATAGAAACTGTGAGAGTGGGAGAAACAGTGAGAGTGGGAGAAACAGTGAGAGTGGGAGAAACAGTGAGAGTGGGAGAAACAGTTAGAGCGAGAGAAACAGTAAGACTGAGAGAAACATTGAGATTAAGAGAAAAAGAGATATTGGGAAAAAAGTGAGAGTTGGAGAAACAGCGAGAGTGAGGGAAACACTGAAAGTGAGAGAAACAGTGAGAGTGTGAGAAAAAGCGAGATTGGGAGAAACGGTGATATTAGGAGAAACATTGCGAGTGAGAAAAAACAGTGCGAGTGAGAAAAACAGTGCGAGTGAGAAAAACAGTGCGAGTGAGAGAAACAGTGAGAGTGAGAGAAACAGTGAGAGTGGGAGAAACAGTGAGAGTCATAAAAACAGAGAGAGTGAGAGAAAAAGTGAGAGTGGGAGAAAGAGTGAGAGTGGGAGAAGAGTGAGAGTGAGAGAAACAGTGAGAGTGAGAGAAACAGTGAGATTGTGAGAAACAGTGAGAGCGATAGACACACTGAGAGGGAGAGAAACAGAGAGAGTGGGAGAACAATGAGAGTGAGAGAAACACAGAGGGAGAGAAACAGAGAGAGTGGGAGACACAGTGAGAATCAGAGAAACGGTGACAGTGAGAGAAACAGTGAGAGTCGGACACATAGTGAGATGGGAGAAACAATGAGACTGAGAGAAAGAGTGAGAGTGAGTGAAACAGTGAGAGTGAGATAAAAAGTGAGATTGGGAGGAACAGTGAGATTGGGAGAATGAGTGAGAGTGAGAGAATCAGTGAGAGGGAGAGAAACTGTGAGAGTGAGAATGGGAGAAGCAGTGAGAGTGAGAGACACAGAGAGAGTGAAAGAAACAGTTTGAGTGAGAGAAACAGTGAGCGTTTGATAAAGAGTGAGAGTGAGAGAAAGAGTGAGAGTGAGAGAAAGAGTGAGAGTGGGAGAAACAGTGAGAGAGGGAGAAACAGTGAGAGTAGGAGAACAGTGAGAGTGAGAGAAACAGTGAGAGTGACAGAGGGAGAAACAGTGAGAGTGAGAGAAACAGTGAGAGTGGGAGTGGGAGAAACAGTGAGAGTCATATAAACAGTGAGAGTGAGA
Source organism: Carcharodon carcharias (assembly GCF_017639515.1). NCBI lineage: Eukaryota > Metazoa > Chordata > Chondrichthyes > Lamniformes > Lamnidae > Carcharodon > Carcharodon carcharias. The sequence goes on along the minus strand of NC_054478.1, from coordinate 2,613,390 downwards.
GAAAAATTGTGAGAGGGAGAAAGAGAGAGAGTGGGAGGACAGTGAGTGTGAGAGAAACAATGAGAGTGAGAGAAACAGTGAGAGTGGGAGAAACAGTGAGAGTGAGAGAAAGAGTGAGAGAGAGTGAAACAGTGAGAGTGAGATAAAAAGTGAGATTGGGAGGAACAGTGAGATTGGGAGAATGAGTGAGAGTGAGAGAATCAGTGAGAGGGAGAGAAACTGTGAGAGTGAGAATGGGAGAAGCAGTGAGAGTGAGAGACACAGAGAGAGTGAAAGAAACAGTTTGAGTGAGAGAAACAGTGAGCGTTTGAGAAAGAGTGAGAGTGAGAGAAAGAGTGAGAGTGAGAGAAACAGTGGGAGTGAGAGAAACTGTGAGAGTGGGAGAAACTGTGAGAGTGGGAGAAACAGTGAGGGTGGGAGAAACTGTGAGAGTGGGAGAAACAGTGAGGGTGAGAGAAACAGTGAGAGTGAGAGAAACAGTGAGATTGCGAGAAAAAGTGAGATTGGGAGAAACAGTGAGTGCGAGAGAAACACTGAGAGGGAGAGAAACAGAGAGAGTGGGAGTACAATGAGAGTGAGAGAAACAGCGAGAGTGAGAGGAACAGCGAGAGTGAGAGAAACAGTGAGAGTTAGAGAAACAGCGAGAGTGAGAGAAACAGCGAGAGTGTGAGAAACAGCGAGAGTGAGAGAAACAGTGGGAGTGGGAGAAACCCTAAGACTGAGAGAAACAGTGAGATTAAGAGAAACAGAGATAGTGGGAAAACAGTGAGAGTTGGAGAAACAGTGAGAGTAGGACAATCAGTGAGAGTGACAGAAACAGTGAGAGTGGGAGAAACAGTGACAGTGGGAGAAACAGTGAGAGTAGGAGAACAGTGAGAGTGAGAGAAACAGTGAGAGTGACAGTGGGAGAAACAGTAAGAGTGAGAGAAAAAGTGAGAGTGGCAGAAACAGTGAGAGTGGCAGAAACAGTGAGAGTGGCAGAAACAGTGAGAGTGGGAGAAACAGTGAGGGTGAGAGAAAGAGTGAGAGGGAGAGAAACTGTTAGAGGGAGATAAACAGTTAGATTGAGTGAAACAGTGAGAGTGAGAGAAACAGTGAGAGTGGGAGCAACAGTGAAATTAATATAGACAGTGAGAGTGAGAGAAACAGTGAGAGTGAGATCGGGAGAAACAGTGAGAGCGAGAGAAACAGTGAGAAGGAGAGAAAGAGTGACAGTGTGAGAAACAGTGATAATGAGAGAAACAGCGAGAGCGGGATAGCGAGTGAGAGTGGGAGAAACAATGAGAGTGCGAGAAACAGTCAGAGTGGGAGAAACAGCAAGAGTGGGAGAAACAGTGAGAGTCTGAGAAAGAGTGGGAGTGAGAGTAAAAGTGAGAGTGACAGTGGAGGAAACAGTGAGAGTGAGAGAAACAGTGAGAGTGAGAGTGGGAGGAACAGTGAGAGTGAGAGAAACATGGAAAGTGGGAGAAACAGTGAGAGGAAGAGAAACAGCGAGATTGAGAGAAACAGCGAGAGTGTGAGAAACAGCGAGAGTGTGAGAAACAGCGAGAGTGAGAGAAACAGTGATATTGAGACTGAGAGAAACAGTGGGAGTGGGAGAAACAGTGAGAGTGAGAGAAACAGTGAGAGTGAGAGTGGTGGAAGCAGTGAGAGTGACAGAAACAGTGAGAGTGAGAGAAACAGCGAGAGTGAGAGAAACAGCGAGAGTGAGAGAAACAGCGAGAGTGAGAGAAACAGCGAGAGTGTGAGAAACAGCGAGAGTGAGAGAAACAAAGATATTGAGACTGAGAGAAACTGTGGGATTGGGAGAAACAGTGAGAGTGAGAGAAAACGTGAGAGTGAGATTGGGAGGAACAGTGAGAGTGAGAGAAACAGGGAAAGTTGGAGAAACAGTGAGAGTGAGAGAAACAGTGAGAGTGAGAGAAACAGGGATAGTGGGAGAAATAGTGAGAGTGACAGTGGGAGAAACAGTGAAAGTGGGAGAAACAGTGAGAGTGAGAGAAAAAGTGAGAGTGGGAGAAACAGGGAGAGTGGGAGAAATAGTGAGGGTGACAGTGGGAGAAGCAGTGAGAGTGAGAGAAACAGTGGGATTGGGAGAAACAGTGAGAGTGAGATAAACAGTGAGAGTGAGAGTGGGGGAAGCAGTGAGAGTGAGAGAAACAGTGAGAGTGAGAGAAACAGTGGGATTGGGAGAAACAGTGAGAGTGAGAGAAACAGTGGGAGTGGGAGAAACAGTGGGATTGGGAGAAACAGTGGGATTGGGAGAAACAGTGAGAGTGAGAGTGGGGGAAGCAGTGAGAGTGAGAGAAACAGTGAGAGTGAGAGAAACAGTGGGATTGGGAGAAACAGTGAGAGTGAGAGAAACAGTGAGAGTGAGAGTGGGGGAAGCAGTGAGAGTGGGAGAAACAGTGGGAGTGGGAGAAACATTGAGAGTGAGAGAAACAGTGAGAGTGAGAGTGGGGGAAGCAGTGAGAGTGAGAGAAACAGTGGGAGTGGGAGAAACAGTGAGAGTGAGGGAAACAGTGAGAGTGAGAGAAACAGTGATATTGAGACTGAGAGAAACAGTGTGAGTGGGGGCAACAGTGAGATTAAGATAAACAGTGACAGTGGGAGAAACAGTGACAGTGTGAGAAACAGTGATAATGAGAGAAACAGCGAGAGTGGGATAGAGAGTGCGAGGGGAGAAACAGTGAGATTGTGAGAAACAGTGAGAGTGCGAGAAACAGTGAGAGTGACAGTGGGAGAAACAGTGAGAGTGAGAGAAACAGGGAGAGTTACAGCGGGAGAAACCATGAGAGTGAGAGAAACAGTGAGAGTGGGAGAAACAGTGGGAGTGGGAAAAACAGTGAGAGTGGGAGAAACTGAGAGTGGGAGAAACAGTGAGAGTGGGAGAAACAGTGAGAGTGGGAGAAACAGTGAGAGTGAGAGATAAAGTGAGAGTGGGAGAAACAGTGAGAGTGATAGAAATTGTGAGAGTGGGAGAAACAGTGAGAGTGGGAGAAACAGTGAGAGTGGGAGAAACAGTGAGAGTGGGAGAAACAGTGAGAGTGGGAGAAACAGTGGGAGTGGGAGAAACAGTGAGAGTGGGAGAAACAGTGAGAGTGGGAGAAACAGTGAGAGTGGGAGAAACAGTGAGAGCGAGAGAAACAGTAAGACTGAGAGAAACATTGAGATTAAGAGAAACAGAGATATTGGGAAAAAAGTGAGAGTTGGAGAAACAGTGAGAGTGAGGGAAACACTGAAAGTGAGAGAAACAGTGAGAGTGTGAGAAAAAGCGAGATTGGGAGAAACGGTGATATTAGGAGAAACATTGCGAGTGAGAAAAAACAGTGCGAGTGAGAAAAACAGTGCGAGTGAGAAAAACAGTGCGAGTGAGAGAAACAGTGAGAGTGAGAGAAACAGTGAGAGTGGGAGAAACAGTGAGAGTCATAAAAACAGAGAGAGTGGGAGAAAGAGTGAGAGTGGGAGAAAGAGTGAGAGTGGGAGAAGAGTGAGAGTGAGAGAAACAGTGAGAGTGAGAGAAACAGTGAGATTGTGAGAAACAGTGAGAGCGATAGACACACTGAGAGGGAGAGAAACAGAGAGAGTGGGAGAACAATGAGAGTGAGAGAGACAGTGAGGGCAAGAGAAACAGTGAGATTGTGAGTAAAAGTGAGATTATGAGAAACAGTGAGAGCGAGAGAAACACTGAGAGGGAGAGAAACAGAGAGAGTGGGAGAACAATGAGAGTGAGAGAAACACTGAGAGGGAGAGAAACAGAGAGAGTGGGAGAACAATGAGAGTGAGAGAAACACTGAGAGCGAGAGAAACAGAGAGAGTGGGAGACACAGTGAGAATCAGAGAAACGGTGACAGTGAGAGAAACAGTGAGAGTCGGAGAAACAGTGAGATGGGAGAAACAATGAGACTGAGAGAAAGAGTGAGAGTGAGTGAAACAGTGAGAGTGAGATAAAAAGTGAGATTGGGAGGATCAGTGAGATTGGGAGACTGAGTGTGAGTGAGAGAATCAGTGAGAGGGAGAGAAACTGTGAGAGTGAGAATGGGAGAAGCAGTGAGAGTGAGAGACACAGAGAGAGTGAAAGAAACAGTTTGAGTGAGAGAAACAGTGAGCGTTTGAGAAAGAGTGAGAGTGAGAGAAAGAGTGAGAGTGAGAGAAAGAGTGAGAGTGAGAGAAAGAGTGAGAGTGAGAGAAAGAGTGAGAGTGGGAGAAACAGTGAGAGAGGGAGAAACAGTGAGAGTAGGAGAACAGTGAGAGTGAGAGAAACAGTGAGAGTGACAGAGGGAGAAACAGTGAGAGTGAGAGAAACAGTGAGAGTGGGAGAAACAGTGAGAGCGAGAGAATCAGTAAGACTGAGAGAAACAGTGAGATTAAGAGAAACAGAGATAGTGGGAAAACAGTGAGAGTTGGAGAAACAGTGAGAGTGAGAGAATCAGTAAGACTGAGAAAAACAGTGAGATTAAGAGAAACAGAGATAGTGGGAGACACAGTGAGAGTCAGAGAAACAGTGAGATTAAGAGAAACAGAGATAGTGGGAAAACAGTGAGAGTTGGAGAAACAGTGAGAGTAGGAGAATCAGTGAGAGTGAGGGAAACACTGAAAGTGAGAGAAACAGTGTGAGTGAGAGAAAAAGCGAGATTGGGAGAAACAGTGATTATTGGAGAAACAGTGCGAGTGAGAAAAACAGTGCGAGTGAGAGAAACAGTGAGAGTGAGAGAAACAGCGCGATTGAGAGAAACAGTGAGAGTGAGAGAAACAGTGAGAGTGATCGTGGGAGAAACAGTGAGAGTCATATAAAAAGTGAGAGTGAGAGAAACAGTGAGATTGATAGTGGGAGAGACAGTGAGAGTCATATAAACGGTGAGAGTGAGAGATAATGTGAGAGAGGGAGAAAGAGTGAGAATTGGAGAACAGTGAGAGTGAGAGAAACAGTGAGAGTGACAGTGGGAGAAACAGTGAGAGTGAGAGGAACAGTGAGAATGAGTGAAACAGTGAGGGTGAGATAAAAAGTGAGATTGGGAGGAACAGTGAGATTGGGAGAATGCGTGAGAATGAGAGAATCAGTGACAGAGAGAGAAACTGTGAGAGTGAGAGAAACAGTGTGAGTGAGAGAAACTGAGCATTTGAGAAACAGTGAGAGTGAGAGAAACAGTGAGAGTGACAGTGGGAGAAACAGTGAGAGTGAGAGAAACAGTGAGGGTGGGAGAAACAGTGAGAGTGAGAGAAACAGCGAGATTGAGAGAAATAGCAAGAGTGAGAGAATGAGCGAGATTGAGAGATATAGTTATAGTGAGACTGAGAGAAACAGTGAGAGTGGGAGAAACAGTGAGAGTGAGAGAAACAATGAGAGTGAGAGTGGGAGGAACAGTGAGAGTGAGAGAAACAGGGAAAGTGGGAGAAACAGTGAGAGTGAGAGAAACAGTGAGAGTGGGAGAAACAGTGAGAGCGAGAGAAACACTGAGAGGGTGAGAAACAGAGAGAGTGGGAGACACAGTGAGAGTCAGAGAAACGGTGACAGAGAGAGAAACAGTGAGAGTCGGAGAAATAGTGAGAGTGAGAGAAACAGTGAGAGTGAGATAAAAAGTGAGATTGGGAGGAACAGTGAGATTGGGAGAATGAGTGAGAGTGACAGTGGGAGAAACAGTGAGAGTGAGAGAAACAGTGAGAGTGGCAGAAACAGTGAGAGTGGGAGAAACAGTGAGGGTGAGGGAAAGAGTGAGAGGGAGAGAAACTGTTAGAGGGAGATAAACAGTTAGATTGAGAGAAACAGTGAGAGTGAGAGAAACAGTGAGCGGGAGAGAAACTGTGAGAGTGAGAATGGGAGAAGCAGTGAGAGTGAGAGAGACAGTGAGAGTGAAAGAAACAGTGTGAGTGAAAGAAACAGTGTGAGTGAAAGAAACAGTGTGAGTGAGAGAAACAGTTTGAGTGAAGAAAGAGTGAGAGTTGGAGAAAAAGTGAGAATGACAGAAACAGTGAGAGTGGGAGAAACAGTGACAGTGGGAGAAACAGTGACAGTGGGAGAAACAGTGAGAGTGAGAGAAACAGTGAGATTGTGAGAAACAGTGAGAGTGAGAGAAACAGTGAGATTGTGAGAAACAGTGAGAGCGATAGACACACTGAGAGGGAGAGAAACAGAGAGAGTGGGAGAACAATGAGAGTGAGAGAAACAGTGAGGGTGAGAGAAACAGTGAGATTGTGAGTAAAAGTGAGATTGTGAGAAACAGTGAGAGCGAGAGAAACACTGAGAGGGAGAGAAACAGAGAGAGTGGGAGAACAATGAGAGTGAGAGAAACAGTGAGAGTGGGAGAAACAGTGAGAGTGGGAGAAACAGTGAGAGCGAGAGAATCAGTAAGACTGAGAGAAACAGTGAGATTGAGAGAAACAGAGATAGTGGGAAAACAGTGAGAGTTGGAGAAACAGTGAGAGTGGGAGAAACAGTGAGAGCGAGAGAATCAGTAAGACTGAGAGAAACAGTGAGATTAAGAGAAACAGAGATAGTGGGAAAACAGTGAGAGTTGGAGAAACAGTGAGAATAGGAGAATCAGTGAGAGTGAGGGAATCACTGAGAGTGAAAGAAACAGTGAGAGTGAGAGAAAAAGCGAGAGCGGGAGAAACAGTGACAGTGTGAGAAACAGTGATAATGAGAGAAACAGCGAGAGTGGGATAGAGAGTGAGAGTGGGAGAAAAGTGAGAGTGGGAGAATCATCAAGAGTGGGGAAACAGTGAGAGTGAGAGATCCATTGAGATTGAGAGAAACAGCGAGAGGAAGAGAAACAGTGAAAGTGGGAGAAACAGTGAGAGTGAGAGAAACAATGAGAGTGAGAGTGGGAGGAACAGTGAGAGTGAGAGAAACAATGAGAGTGAGAGTGGGAGGAACAGTGAGAGTGAGAGAAACAAAGAGAATGAGAGAAACAGCGAGAGTGAGAGAAACAGCGAGAGTGTGAGAAACAGTGAGAGTGAGAGAAACAGTGAGAGTGAGAGAAACAGTGAGAGTGAGAGTAAAAGTGAGAGTGACAGTGGAAGAAACAGAGAGATTGAGAGAAACAGTGAGAGTGGGAGAAACAGTGAGAGTGGGAGAAACCCTAAGACTGAGAGAAACAGTGAGATTAAGAGAAACAGAGATAGTGGGAAAACAGTGAGAGTTGGAGAAACAGTAAGAGTAGGAGAATCAGTGAGAGTGAGGGAAACACTGAAAGTGATAGAAACAGTGTGAGTGAGAGAAAAAGCGAATTGGGAGAAACAGTGATTATTGGAGAAACAGTGCGAGTGAGAAAAAACAGTGCGAGTGAGAAAATCAGTGCGAGTGAGAAAAACAGTGCGAGTGAGAAAAACAGTGCGAGTGAGAGAAACAGTGAGAGTGAGAGAAACAGTGAGAGTGGGAGAAAGAGTGAGAGTGAGAGTAAAAGTGAGAGTGACAGTGGAAGAAACAGAGAGATTGAGAGAAACAGTGAGAGTGGGAGAAACAGTGAGAGTGGGAGAAACCCTAAGACTGAGAGAAACAGTGAGTTTAAGAGAAACAGAGATAGTGGGAAAACAGTGAGAGTTGGAGAAACAGTAAGAGGAGGAGAATCAGTGAGAGTGAGGGAAACACTGAAAGTGAGAGAAACAGTGTGAGTGAGAGAAAAAGCGAATTGGGAGAAACAGTGATTATTGGAGAAACAGTGCGAGTGAGAAAAAACAGTGCGAGTGAGAAAAAACAGTGCGAGTGAGAAAAAACAGTGCGAGTGAGAAAAACAGTGCGAGTGAGAGAAACAGTGAGAGTGAGAGAAGCAGTGAGAGTGAGAGAAACAGGGAGAGTGGGAGAAATAGTGAGAGTGACAGTGGGAGAAACAGTGAGAGTGGGAGAAACAGTGAGAGTGAGGGAAACAGTGAGAGTGAGAGAAACAGTGATATTGAGACTGAGAGAAACAGTGTGAGTGGGAGAAACAGTGAGAGTGAGAGAAACAGTGAGAGTGACAGTGGGAGAAACAGTGAGAGTGAGAGAACAGTGAGAGTGAGAGAAACAGTGAGAGTGGGAGAAACAGTGAGAGTGGGAGAAACAGTGAGAGTGAGAGAAAAGGTGAGAGTGGGAGAAACAGGGAGAGTGGGAGAAATAGTGAGGGTGACCGTTGGAGAAACAGTGAGAGTGAGAGAAACAGTGGGATTGGGAGAAACAGTGAGTGTGAGAGAAACAGTGAGAGTGAGAGTGGGGGAAGCAGTGAGAGTGAGAGAAACAGTGGGAGTGGGAGAAACATTGAGAGTGAGAGAAACAGTGAGAGTGAGAGTGGGGGAAGCAGTGAGAGTGAGAGAAACAGTGGGAGTGGGAGAAACAGTGAGAGTGAGGGAAACAGTGAGAGTGAGAGAAACAGTGATATTGAGACTGAGAGAAACAGTGTGAGTGGGAGAAACAGTGAGAGTGAGAGAAACAGTGAGAGTGACAGTGGGAGAAACAGTGAGAGTGAGAGAACAGTGAGAGTGAGAGAAACAGTGAGAGTGGGAGAAACAGTGAGAGTGGGAGAAACAGTGAGAGTGAGAGAAACAGTGAGGGTGAGGGAAAGAGTGAGAGGGAGAGAAACTGTTAGATTGAGATAAACAGTTAGATTGAGAGAAACAGTGAGAGTGGGAGCAACAGTGAGATTCAGATAAACAGAGAGAGCGGGAGAAACAGTGAGAGTGGGAGAAACAGTGAGAGTGCGAGAAACTGTGAGAGTGGGAGAAACAGCAAGAGTGGGAGAAACAGCGAGAGTGAGAGAAACAGTGAGAGTGAGAGAAACAGCTAGAGTGAGAGAAACAGTGAGAGTGAGAGAAACAGCAAGAGTGGGAGAAACAGTGAGAGTGAGAGAAACTGTGAGAGTGGGAGAAACAGCAAGAGTGAGAGAAACAGTGAGAGTGTGAGATCCAGTGAGATTGAGAGAAACAGCGAGCGTGAGAGCAATAGCGAGAGTGAGAGAATGAGTGAGATTGAGAGATACAGTGGTAGTGAGACTGAGAGAAACAGTGAGAGTGGGAGAAACAGTGAGAGTGAGAGAAACAATGAGAGTGAGATTGGGAGAAACAGTGAGAGTGAGAGAAACAACGAGAATGAGTGAAACAGCGAGAGTGAGAGAAACAGCGAGAGTGTGAGAAACAGCGAGAGTGAGAGAAACAGTGATACTGAGACTGAGAGAAACAGTGGGAGTGGGAGAAACATTGAGAGTGAGAGAAATAGTGAGAGTGTGAGAAACAGCGAGAGTGAGAGAAACAGTGATACTGAGACTGAGAGAAACAGTGGGAGTGGTAGAAACAGTGAGAGTGAGAGAAAATGTGAGACTGAGAGAAACAGTGAGAGTGAGAGTGGTGGAAGCAGGGACATTGAGAGAAGCAGGGAGGGTGGGAGAAACAGTGAGAGTGACAGTGGGAGAAACACTGAGAGTGTGAGAAACAGTGAGATTGAGAGAAAAAGTGGGAGTGGGAGAAAGAGTGAGTGAAAGTAAAAGTGAGAGTGACAGTGGAAGAAACAGTGAGATTGAGAGAAACAGTGAGAGTGGGAGAAACAGTGAGAATAGGAGAACAGTGAGAGTGAGAGAAACATTGAGAGTGACAGTGGGAGAAACAGTGAGAGTGAGAGAAACAGTGAGATTGGGAGAAACAGTGATATTTGGAGAAACAGTGCGAGTGAGAAAAACAGTGCGAGTGAGAAAAACAGTGCGAGTGAGAAAAACAGTGCGAGTGAGAAAAACAGTGCAAGTGAGAGAAACAGTGAGAGTGACAGTGGGAGAAACAGTGAGAGTGAGAGAAACAGTGAGAGTGGGAGTGGGAGAAACAGTGAGAGTCATATAAACAGTGAGAGTGAGAGAAAAAGTGAGAGTGGGAGAAACAGTGAGAGCGAGAGAAAAACTGAGAGGGAGAGAAACAGAGAGAGTGGGAGAACAGTGAGAGTGAGAGAAACAGTGAGAGTGAGAGAAACAGTGAGATTGTGAGAAAAAGTAAGATTGGGAGAAACAGTGAGAGCGAGAGAAACACTGAGAGGGAGAGAAACAGAGAGAGTGGGAGACACAGTGAGAGTCAGAGAAACGGTGACAGTGAGAGAAACAGTGAGAGTCGGAGAAATTATGAGATGGGAGAAACAATGAGAGAGAGAGAAACAGTGAGAGTGAGTGAAACATTGAGAGTGAGATAAAAAGTGAGATTGGGAGAATGAGTGAGATTGGGAGAATGAGTGAGAGTGAGAGAATCAGTGAGAGGGAGAGAAACTGTGAGAGTGAGAATGGGAGAAGCAGTGAGAGTGAGAGACACAGAGAGAGTGAAAGAAACAGTTTGAGTGAGAGAAACAGTGAGCGTTTGAGAAAGAGTGAGAGTGAGAGAAAGAGTGAGAGTGGGAGAAACAGTGAGAGAGGGAGAAACAGTGAGAGTAGGAGAACAGTGAGAGTGGGAGAAACAGTGAGAGTGACAGAGGGAGAAACAGTGAGAGTGAGAGAAACAGTGAGAGTGGGAGAAACAGTGAGAGCGAGAGAATCAGTAAGACTGAGAGAAACAGTGAGATTAAGAGAAACAGAGATAGTGGGAAAACAGTGAGAGTTGGAGAAACAGTGAGAGTAGGAGAATCAGTGAGAGTGAGGGAAACACTGAAAGTGAGAGAAACAGTGTGAGTGAGAGAAAAAGCGAGATTGGGAGAAACAGTGATTATTGGAGAAACAGTGCGAGTGAGAAAAACAGTGCGAGTGAGAGAAACAGTGAGAGTGAGAGAAACAGCGCGATTGAGAGAAACAGTGAGAGTGAGAGAAACAGTGAGAGTGATCGTGGGAGAGACAGTGAGAGTCATATAAAAGGTGAGAGTGAGAGATAATGTGAGAGAGGGAGAAAGAGTGAGAGTGGGAGAAAAGTGAGAGTGAGAGAAACAGTGAGAGTGACAGTGGGAGAAACAGTGAGAGTGAGAGGAACAGTGAGAATGAGTGAAACAGTGAGAGTGAGATAAAAAGTGAGATTGGGAGGAACAGTGAGATTGGGAGAATGCGTGAGAATGAGAGAATCAGTGACAGAGAGAGAAACTGTGAGAGTGAGAGAAACAGTGTAAGTGAGAGAAACTGAGCATTTGAGAAACAGTGAGAGTGAGAGAAACAGTGAAAGTGACAGTGGGAGAAACAGTGAGAGTGAGAGAAACAGTGAGGGTGGGAGAAACAGTGAGAGTGAGAGAAACAGCGAGATTGAGAGAAATAGCAAGAGTGAGAGAATGAGCGAGATTGAGAGATATAGTTATAGTGAGACTGAGAGAAACAGTGAGAGTGAGAGAAACAATGAGAGTGAGAGTGGGAGGAACAGTGAGAGTGAGAGACACAGGGAAAGTGGGAGAAACAGTGAGAGTGAGAGAAACAGTGAGAGTGGGAGAAACAGTGAGAGCGAGAGAAACACTGAGAGGGTGAGAAACAGAGAGAGTGGGAGACACAGTGAGAGTCAGAGAAACGGTGACAGAGAGAGAAACAGTGAGAGTCGGAGAAATAGTGAGAGTGAGAGAAACAGTGAGAGTGAGATAAAAAGTGAGATTGGGAGGAACAGTGAGATTGGGAGAATGAGTGAGAGTGACAGTGGGAGAAACAGTGAGAGTGAGAGAAACAGTGAGAGTGGCAGAAACAGTGAGAGTGGGAGAAACAGTGAGGGTGAGGGAAAGAGTGAGAGGGAGAGAAACTGTTAGAGGGAGATAAACAGTTAGATTGAGAGAAACAGTGAGAGTGAGAGAAACAGTGAGAGGGAGAGAAACTGTGAGAGTGAGAATGGGAGAAGCAGTGAGAGTGAGAGAGACAGTGAGAGTGAAAGAAACAGTGTGAGTGAAAGAAACAGTGTGAGCGAGAGAAACAGTGTGAGTGAAGAAAGAGTGAGAGTTGGAGAAAAAGTGAGAATGACAGAAACAGTGAGAGTGGGAGAAACAGTGAGAGCGATAGACACACTGAGAGGGAGAGAAACAGAGAGAGTGGGAGAACAATGAGAGTGAGAGAAACAGTGAGGGTGAGAGAAACAGTGAGATTGTGAGTGAAAGTGAGATTGTGAGAAACAGTGAGAGCGAGAGAAACACTGAGAGGGAGAGAAACAGAGAGAGTGGGAGAACAATGAGAGTGAGAGAAACAGTGAGAGTGGGAGAAACAGTGAGAGCGAGAGAATCAGTAAGACTGAGAGAAACAGTGAGATTGAGAGAAACAGAGATAGTGGGAAAACAGTGAGAGTTGGAGAAACAGTGAGAGTGGGAGAAACAGTGAGAGCGAGAGAATCAGTAAGACTGAGAGAAACAGTGAGATTAAGAGAAACAGAGATAGTGGGAAAACAGTGAGAGTTGGAGAAACAGTGAGAATAGGAGAATCAGTGAGAGTGAGGGAAACACTGACAGTGAAAGAAACAGTGAGATTGAGAGAAAAAGCGAGAGCGGGAGAAAGAGTGACAGTGTGAGAAACAGTGATAATGAGAGAAACAGCGAGAGTGGGATAGAGAGTGAGAGTGGGAGAAACAGTGAGAGTGGGAGAATCATCAAGAGTGGGGAAACAGTGAGAGTGAGAGATCCATTGAGATTGAGAGAAACAGCGAGAGGAAGAGAAACAGTGAAAGTGGGAGAAACAGTGAGAGTGAGAGAAACAATGAGAGTGAGAGTGGGAGGAACAGTGAGAGTGAGAGAAACAGGGAAAGTGGGAGAAACAGTGAGAGTGAGAGAAACAGGGAAAGTGGGAGAAACAGTGAGAGTGAGAGAAACAAAGAGAATGAGAGAAACAGCGAGAGTGAGAGAAACAGCGAGAGTGTGAGAAACAGTGAGAGTGAGAGAAACAGTGAGAGAAACAGTGAGAGTGGGAGAAAAAGTGAGAGTGAGAGTAAAAGTGAGAGTGACAGTGGAAGAAACAGAGAGATTGAGAGAAACAGTGAGAGTGGGAGAAACAGTGAGAGTGGGAGAAACAGTGAGAGTGGGAGAAACCCTAAGACTGAGAGAAACAGTGAGATTAAGAGAAACAGAGATAGTGGGAAAACAGTGAGAGTTGAAGAAACAGTAAGAGTAGGAGAATCAGTGAGAGTGAGGGAAACACTGAAAGTGAGAGAAACAGTGTGAGTGAGAGAAAAAGCGAATTGGGAGAAACAGTGATTATTGGAGAAACAGTGCGAGTGAGAAAAACAGTGCGAGTGAGAGAAACAGCGCGAGTGAGAGAAACAGTGAGAGTGAGAGAAACAGTGAGTGTGATCGTGGGAGAAACAGTGAGAGTCATATAAACAGTGAGAGTGAGAGAAACAGTGAGATTGATAGTGGGAGAGACAGTGAGAGTCATATAAACAGTGAGAGTGAGAGAAAATGTGAGAGAGGGAGAAAGAGTGAGAGTGGGAGAACAGTGAGAGTGAGAGAAACAGTGAGAGTGACAGTGGGAGAAACAGTGATTGTGAGCGAAACAGAGAGATTGTGAGAAAAATTGAGATTGGGAGAAACAGTGAGAGCGAGAGAAACACTGAGAGGGTGAGAAACAGAGAGTGGGAGACACAGTGAGAGTCAGAGAAACGGTGACAGAGAGAGAAACTGTGAGAGTTGGAGAAATAGTGAGAGTGGGAGAAACAATGAGAGTGAGAGAAACAGTGAGAGTGAGTGAAACAGTGAGAGTGAGATAAAAAGTGAGATTGGGAGGAACAGTGAGATTGGGAGAATGAGTGAGAGAATCAGTGAGAGGGAGAGAAACTGTGAGAGTGAGAATGGGAGAAGCAGTGAGAGTGAGCGAGACAGTGAGAGTGAAAGAAACAGTGAGAGTGAGAGAAACAGTGAGAGTGAAAGAAACAGTGTGAGTGAGAGAAACAGTGTGAGTGAAGAAAGAGTGAGAGTTGGAGAAACAGTGAGAATGACAGAAACAGTGAGAGTGGGAGAAACAGTGACAGTGGGAGAAACAGTGAGAGTAGGAGAACAGTGAGAGTGAGAGAAACAGTGAGAGTGACAGTGGGAGAAACAGTAAGAGTGAGAGAAAAAGTGAGAGTGGCAGAAACAGTGAGAGTGGGAGAAACAGTGAGGGTGAGAGAAAGAGTGAGAGGGAGAGAAACTGTTAGAGGGAGATAAACAGTTAGATTGAGTGAAACAGTGAGAGTGAGAGAAACAGTGAGAGTGGGAGCAACAGTGAGATTAATATAGACAGTGAGAGTGAGAGAAACAGTGAGAGTGAGATCGGGAGAAACAGTGAGAGTGAGAGAAACAGTGAGAAGGAGAGAAAGAGTGACAGTGTGAGAAACAGTGATAATGAGAGAAACAGCGAGAGCGGGATAGCGAGTGAGAGTGGGAGAAACAATGAGAGTGCGAGAAACAGTCAGAGTGGGAGAAACAGCAAGAGTGGGAGAAACAGTGAGAGTGAGAGAAAAAGTGAGAGTGGGAGAAAGAGTGGGAGTGAGAGTAAAAGTGAGAGTGACAGTGGAGGAAACAGTGAGAGTGAGAGAAACAGTGAGAGTGAGATCGGGAGAAACAGTGAGAGTGAGAGAAACAGTGAGAAGGAGAGAAAGAGTGACAGTGTGAGAAACAGTGATAATGAGAGAAACAGCGAGAGCGGGATAGTGAGTGAGAGTGGGAGAAACAATGAGAGTGCGAGAAACAGTCAGAGTGGGAGAAACAGCAAGAGTGGGAGAAACAGTGAGAGTGAGAGAAAAAGTGAGAGTGGGAGAAAGAGTGGGAGTGAGAGTAAAAGTGAGAGTGACAGTGGAGGAAACAGTGAGAGTGAGAGAAACAGTGAGAGTGAGAGTGGGAGGAACAGTGAGAGTGAGAGAAACATGGAAAGTGGGAGAAACAGCGAGAGGGAGAGAAACAGCGAGATTGAGAGAAACAGCGAGAGTGTGAGAAACAGCGAGAGTGTGAGAAACAGCGAGAGTGAGAGAAACAGCGAGAGTGTGAGAAACAGCGAGAGTGTGAGAAACAGCGAGAGTGAGAGAAACAGTGATATTGAGACTGAGAGAAACAGTGGGAGTGGGAGAAACAGTGAGAGTGAGAGAAACAGTGAGAGTGAGAGTGGTGGAAGCAGTGAGAGTGAGAGTAACAGTGGGAGTGGGAGAAACAGTGAGAGTGACAGAAACAGTGAGAGTGAGAGAAACAGCGAGAGTGAGAGAAACAGCGAGAGTGTGAGAAACAGCGAGAGTGAGAGAAACAATGATATTGAGACTGAGAGAAACAGTGGGATTGGGAGAAACAGTGAGTGAGAGAAACAGTGAGAGTGAGATTGGGAGGAACAGTGAGAGTGAGAGAAACAGGGAAAGTGGGAGAAACAGTGAGAGTGAGAGAAACAGTGAGAGTGAGAGAAGCAGTGAGAGTGAGAGAAACAGGGAGAGTGGGAGAAATAGTGAGATTAAGAGAAACAGAGATAGTGGGAAATCAGTGAGAGTTGGAGAAACAGTGAGAGTAGGAGAATCAGTGAGAGTGAGGGAATCACTGAGAGTGAAAGAAACAGTGAGAGTGAGAGAAAAAGCGAGAGCGGGAGAAACAGTGACAATGTGAGAAACAGTGATAATGAGAGAAACAGAGAGAGTGGGATAGAGAGTGAGAGTGGGAGAAACAGTGAGAGTGCGAGAAACAGTGAGAGTGGGAGAAACATCAAGAGTGGGAGAAAGAGTGAGAGTGAGAGATCCAGTGAGATTGAGAGAAACAGCGAGAGTAAGAGAAATAGCGAGAGTGAGAGAATGAGCGAGATTGAGAGATACAGTGATAGTGAGACTGAGAGAAACAGTGAGAGTGGGAGGAACAGTGAGAGTGAGAGAAACAGGGAAAGTGGGAGAAACAGTGAGAGTGAGACAAACAACGAGAATGAGAAAAACAGCGAGAGTGAGAGAAACAGCGACAGTGTGAGAAACAGCGAGAGGGAGAGAAACAGTGATATTGAGACTGAGAGAAACAGTGAGAGTGGGAGAAACAGTGAGAGTGGGAGAAACAGTGAGAGTGAGAGAAACAGTGAGAGTGAGAGAAACAGTGACAGTGAGAGAAACAGGGAGGGTGGGAGAAACAGTGATAGTGACAGTGGGAGAAACAGTGAAAGTAGGAGAAACAGTGAGAGTGAGAGAAAAAGAGAGAGTGGGAGAAAGAGTGAGAGTAAAAGTGAGAGTGACAGTGGAAGAAACAGTGAGATTGAGAGAAACAGTGAGAGTGGGAGAAACAGTGAGAGTGGGAGAAACAGTGAGAGTGGGAGAAACAGTGAGAGCGAGTTAATCAGTAAGACTGAGAGAAACAGTGAGATTAAGAGAAACAGAGATAGTGGGAAAACAGTGAGAGTTGGAGAAACAGTAAGAGTAGGAGAATCAGTGAGAGTGAGGGAAACACTGAAAGTGAGAGAAACAGTGTGAGTGAGAGAAAAAGTGAGATTGGGAGAAACAGTGGTTATTGGAGATACAGTGCGAGTGAGAAAAACAGAGTGAGAGAAACAGTGAGAGTGATAGTGGGAGAAACAGTGAGAGTCATATAAACAGTGAGAGTGAGAGAAACAGTGAGAGTGAGAGAAACAGTGAGAGTGAGTGAAACAGTGAGAGTTAGATAAAAAGTGAGATTGGGAGGAACAGTGAGATTGGGAGAATGAGTGAGAGTGAGAGAATCAGTGAGAGGAAGAGAAACTGTGAGAGTGAGAATGGGAGAAGCAGTGAGAGTGAGAGAAACAGTGAGTGTGAAAGAAACAGTGTGCGTGAGAGAAACAGTGAGAGTGAAAGAAACAGTAAGAGTGGGAGAAACAGTGAGAGTGGGAGAAACAGTGAGAGTGAGAGAAACAGTGAGAGTGGGAGAAACAGTGAGAGTGAGAGAAAGAGTGAGAGTTGGAGAAACAGTGAGAATGACAGAAACAGTGAGAATGACAGAAACAGTGAGAGTGGGAGAAACAGTGAGAGTGGGAGAAACAGTGAGAGTAGGAGAACAGTGAGAATGAGAGAAACAGTGAGAGTGTCAGTGGGAGAAACAGTGAGAGTGAGAGAAACAGTGAGAGTGGCAGAAAGAGTGAGAGTGGGAGAAACAGTGAGGGTGAGGGAAAGAGTGAGAGGGAGAGAAACTGTTAGAGGGAGATAAACAGTTAGATTGAGAGAAACAGTGAGGTTGGGAGAAAGAGTGAGAGGGAGAGAAACAGTTAGAGTGAGATGAACAGTTAGATTGAGAGAAACAGTGAGATTGAGAGAAACAGTGAGAGTGGGAGCAACAGTGAGATTAAGATAAACAGTGAGAGTGAGATCGGGAGAAACAGTGAGAGCAAGACAGACAGTGAGAAGGAGAGAAACAGTGACAGTGTGAGAAACAGTGATAATGAGAGAAACAGCGAGAGTGGGATAGCGAGTGAGAGTGGGAGAAACAGTGAGAGTGCGAGAAACAGTGAGAGTGCGAGAAACAGTGAGAGTGGGAGAAACAGTGAGAGTGAGAGAAACAGTGAGAGTGGGAGAAACAGTGAGAGTGGCAGAAACAGTGAGAGTGGGAGAAACAGTGAGAGTGAGAGAAACAGTGAGAGTGAGAGAAACAGTGAGAGTGAGAGAAACAGTGAGAGTGAGAGAAACAGCGAGATTGAGAGAAATAGCGAGAGTGAGAGAATGAGCGAGATTGAGAGATATAGTGATAGTGAGACTGAGAGAAACAGTGAGAGTGGGAGAAACAGTGAGAGTGAGACAAACAATGAGAGTGAGAGTGGGAGGAACAGTGAGAGTGAGAGAAACAGGGAAAGTGGGAGAAACAGTGAGAGTGGGAGAAACAGTGAGAGTGGGAGAAACAGTGAGAGTGAGAGAAACAGTGAGAGTGAGAGAAACAGTGAGAGTGGGAGAAACAGTGAGAGTGAGAGAAACAGCGAGAGTGAGAGAAATAGCGAGAGTGAGAGAATGGGTGAGATTGAGAGATATAGTGATAGTGAGACTGAGAGAAACAGTGAGAGTGGGAGGAACAGTGAGAGTGAGAGAAACACTGAGAGGGAGAGAAACAGAGATAGTGGGAGACACAGTGAGAGTCAGAGAAACGGTGACAGTGAGAGAAACAGTGAGTCGGAGAAACAGTGAGAATGGGAGAAACCCTAAGACTGAGAGAAACAGTGAGATTAAGAGAAACAGAGATAGTGGGAAAACAGTGAGAGTTGGAGAAACAGTGAGAGTAGGAGAATCAGTGAGAGTGAGGGAAACACTGAAAGTGAGAGAAACAGTGTGAGTGAGAGAAAAAGCGAGATTGGGAGAAACAGTGATTATTGGAGAAACAGTGCGAGTGAGAAAAACAGTGCGAGTGAGAAAAACAGTGAGAGTGAGAGAAACAGTGAGAGTGATCGTGGGAGAAACAGTGAGAGTCATATAAACAGTGAGAGTGAGAGAAACAGTGAGATTGATAGTGGGAGAGACAGTGAGTGTCATATAAACAGTGAGAGTGAGAGATAATGTGAGAGAGGGAGAAAGAGTGAGAGTGGGAGAACAGTGAGAGTGAGAGAAACAGTGAGAGTGACAGTGGGAGAAACAGTGAGAGTGAGAGGAACAGTGAGAATGAGTGAAACAGTGAGAGTGAGATAAAAAGTGAGATTGGGAGGAACAGTGAGATTGGGAGAATGCGTGAGAATGAGAGAATCAGTGACAGAGAGAGAAACTGTGAGAGTGAGAGAAACAGTGTGAGTGAGAGAAACTGAGCATTTGAGAAACAGTGAGAGTGAGAGAAACAGTGAGAGTGACAGTGGGAGAAACAGTGAGAGTGAGAGAAACAGTGAGGGTGGGAGAAACAGTGAGAGTGAGAGAAACAGCGAGATTGAGAGAAATAGCAAGAGTGAGAGAATGAGCGAGATTGAGAGATATAGTTATAGTGAGACTGAGAGAAACAGTGAGAGTGGGAGAAACAGTGAGAGTGAGAGAAACAATGAGAGTGAGAGTGGGAGGAACAGTGAGAGTGAGAGAAACAGGGAAAGTGGGAGAAACAGTGAGAATGAGAGAAACAGCGAGAGAGAGAAACAGTGTTATTGAGACTGAGAGAAACAGTGGGAGTGGGAGAAACAGTGCGAGTGGGAGAAACAGTGCGAGTGAGAGAAACAGTGAGAGTGAGAGAAACAGTGAGAGTGAGAGAAACAGTGAGAGTGAGAGAAACAGGGAGAGTGAGAGAAACATTTAGAGTGAGAGAAACGGTGAGAGTGAGATCGGGAGAAACAGTGAGAGCGAGAGAAAGAGTGACAGTGTGAGAAACAGTGATAATGAGAGAAACAGCGAGAGTGGGATAGCGAATGAGAGTGGGAGAAACAGCAAGACTGAGAGAAACAATGAGAGTGGGAGAAACAGCAAGACTGAGAGAAACAATGAGAGTGGGAGAAACAGTGAGAGTGGGAGAAACAGCAAGACTGAGAGAAACAATGAGAGTGGGAGAAACAGTGAGAGTGAAAGAAACATTGAGAGTGAGAGAAACAGTGGGAGTGGCAGAAACAGTGAGAGTGAGAGAAACAGTGAGAGTGAGAGAAACAGTGAGAGTGAGAGAAACAGTGAGAGTGAGAGAAACAGCGAGAGTGAGAGAAACAGTGAGAGTGAGACAAACAATGAGAGTGAGAGAAACAGCGAGAGTGAAAGAAACAGTGAGAGTGAGAGAAACAGTGGGAGTGGCAGAAACATTGAGAGTGAAAGATACAGCGAGAGTGTGAGAAACAGTGAGAGTGAGAGAAACAGTGATATTGAGACTGAGAGAAACAGTGGGAGTGGGAGAAACAGTGAGAGTGGGAGAAACAGTGAGAGTGACAGTGGGAGAAAAAGTGAGAGTGGGAGAAACAGTGAGAGTGAGAGAAAAAGTGAGAGTGGGAGAAAGAGTGAGAGTGAGAGTAAAAGTGAGAGTGACAGTGGAAGAAACAGAGAGAGTTAGAGAAACAGTGAGAGTGCGAGAAACAGTGAGAGTGAGAGAAACAGTGAGAGTGACAGTGGGAGAAACAGTGAGAGTGAGCGAAACAGAGAGATTGTGAGAAAAAGTGAGTTTGGGAGAAACAGTGAGAGCGAGAGAAACACTGAGAGGGAGAGAAACAGAGATAATGGGAGACACAGTGAGAGTCAGAGAAACGGTGACAGAGAGAGAAACAGTGAGAGTCCGAGAAATAGTGAGAGTGGGAGAAACAATGAGAGTGAGAGAAACAGTGAGAGTGAGAGTGAGAGAAACAGTGAGAGTGAGATAAAAAGTGAGATTGGGAGGAACAGTGAGATTGGGAGAATGAGTGAGAATGAGAGAATCAGTGAGAGGGACAGAAACTGTGAGAGTGAGAATGGGAGAAGCAGTGAGAGTGAGAGAAACAGAGAGAGTGAGAGAAACAGTGAGAGTGAGAGAAACAGTGAGAGTGGGAGAAAAGGTGAGAGTGGGAGAAACAGTGAGAGTAGGAGAACAGTGAGAGTGAGAGAAACAGTGAGAGTGACAGTGGGAGAAACAGTGAGAGTGAGAGGAACAGTGAGAGTGAGAGGAACAGTGAGAGTGGGAGAAACAGTGAGAGTGGGAGAAACAGTGAGAGTGGGAGAAACAGTGAGAGTGAGAGAAACAGTGAGAGTGAGAGAAACAGTGAGAGTGAGAGAAAGATTGAGAGTTGGAGAAACATTGAGTGTGAGAGAAAAAATGAGATTGGGAGAAAAAGTGAGATTGAGAGAAAAAGTGAGATTGGGAGAAGCAGTGAGAGTGAGAGAAACAGTGCGATTTGAAGAAATAGTGAGAGTGGGAGAAATAGTGAGAGTGGGAGAAACAGTGAGATTAAGATAAACAGTGAGAGCGGGAGAAACAGTGAGAGTGAGAGAAACAGTGAGAGTGGGAGAAACAGTGGGAGTGGGAGAAACCCTAAGACTGCGAGAAACAGTGAGCTTAAGAGAAACAGAGATAGTGGGAAAACAGTGAGAGTTGGAGAAACAGTGAGAGTTGGAGAAACAGTGAGAGTTGGAGAATCAGTGATAGTGAGGGAATCACTGAAAGTGAGCGAAACAGTGAGAGTGAGAAAAAGCGAGATTGGGAGAAACAGTGAGGGTGAGAGAAACAGTGAGAGTGACAGTGGGAGAAACAGTGAGAGTGAGAGAAACATTGAGATTGAGAGAAACAGCGAGATTGAGAGAAATAGCGAGAGTGAGAGAATGAGCGAGATTGGGAGATATAGTGATAGTGAGACTGAGAGAAACAGTGAGAGTGGGAGAAACAGTGAGAGTGAGACAAACAATGAGAGTGAGAGTGGGAGGAACAGTGAGAGTGAGAGAAACAGGGAAAGTGGGAGAAACAGTGAGAATGAGAGAAACAGCGAGAGAGAGAAACAGTGTTATTGAGACTGAGAGAAACAGTGGGAGTGGGAGAAACAGTGCGAGTGAGAGAAAAAGTGAGAGTGAGAGAAACAGGGAGAGTGAGAGAAACATTGAGAGTGAGAGAAACGGTGAGAGTGAGAGAAACAGTGGGAGTGGGAGAAACAGTGCGAGTGAGAGAAAAAGTGAGAGTGAGAGAAACAGTGAGAGTGAGAGAAACAGTGAGAGTGAGAGAAACAGTGAGTGTGAGAGAAACAGCGAGAGTGAGAGAAACAGTGAGAGTGAGACAAACAATGAGAGTGAGAGAAACAGCGAGAGTGAAAGAAACAGTGAGAGTGAGAGAAACAGTGAGAGTGAGAGAAACAGCGAGAGTGAGAGAAACAGTGAGAGTGAGACAAACAATGAGAGTGAGAGAAACAGCGAGAGTGAAAGAAACAGGGAGAGTGAGAGAAACAGTGAGAGTGAGAGAAACAGCGATATTGAGACTGAGAGAAACAGTGGGAGTGGGAGAAACAGTGAGAGTGGGAGAAACAGTGAGAGTGACAGTGGGAGAAAAAGTGAGAGTGGGAGAAACAGTGAGAGTGGGAGAAAAAGTGAGAGTGGGAGAAACAGTGAGAGTGAGAGTAAAAGTGAGAATGACAGTGGAAGAAACAGAGAGATTTAGAGAAACAGTGAGAGTTGGAGAAACAGTGAGAGTAGGAGAATCAGTGATAGTGAGGGAATCACTGAAAGTGAGCGAAACAGTAAGAGTGAGAGAAAAAGCGAGATTGGGAGAAACAGTGAGAGTGAGAGAAACAGTGAGAGTGAGAGAAACAGTGAGAGTGAGATAAAAAGTGAGATTGGGAGGAACAGTGAGATTGGGAGAATGAGTGAGAATGAGAGAATCAGTGAGAGGGACAGAAACTGTGAGAGTGAGAGAAACAGTGAGAGTGAGAGAAACAGTGAGAGTGAGAGAAACAGTGAGAGTGAGAGAAACAGTGAGAGTGGGAGAAAAAGTGAGAGTGGGAGAAACAGTGAGAGTAGGAGAACAGTGAGAGTGAGAGAAACATTGAGAGTGACAGTGGGAGAAACAGTGAGAGTGAGAGGAACAGTGAGAGTGGGAGAAACAGTGAGAGTGGGAGAAACAGTGAGAGTGGGAGAAATAGTGAGAGTGGGAGAAAATGTGAGGGTGAGAGAAAGAGTGAGAGGGAGAGAAACTGTTAGAGTGTGATAAACAGTTAGATTGAGAGAAACAGTAAGGGTGGAAGCAACAGTGAGATTAAGATAAACAGTGAGATTGGGAGAAACAGTGACAGTGTGAGAAACAGTGAGAGTTAGAGAAACAATGAGAGTGAGAGTGGGAGGAACAGTGAGAGTGAGAGAAACAGGGAAAGTGGGAGAAACAGTGAGAGTGAGAGAAACAACGAGAATGAGAGAAACAGCGAGAGTGAGAGAAACAGCGAGAGTGGGAGAAACAGTGAGAGTGGGAGAAACAGTGAGAGTGGGAGAAACAGTGAGAGTGGGAGAAACAGTGAGAGTGGGAGAAACAGTGAGAGTGGGAGAAACAGTGAGAGTGGGAGAAACCCTAAGACTGAGAGAAACAGTGAGATTAAGAGAAACAGAGATAGTGGGAAAACAGTGAGAGTTGGAGAAACAGTGAGAGTTGGAGAAACAGTGAGAGTAGGAGAATCAGTGAGAGTGAGGGAAACACTGAAAGTGAGAGAAACAGTGTGAGTGAGAGAAAAAGCGAGATTGGGAGAAACAGTGATTATTGGAGAAACAGTGCGAGTGAGAAAAACAGTGTGAGTGAGAGAAACAGCGCGAGTGAGAGAAACAGTGAGAGTGATCATGGGAGAAACAGTGAGAGTCATATAAACAGTGAGAGTGAGAGAAACAGTGAGATTGATAGTGGGAGAGACAGTGAGATCATATAAACAGTGAGAGTGAGAGAAAATGTGAGAGAGGGAGAAAGAGTGAGAGTGGGAGAACAGTGAGAGTGAGAGAAACAGTGAGAGTGACAGTGGGAGAAACAGTGATAGTGAGCGAAACAGAGAGATTGGGAGAAAAAGTGAGATTGGGAGAAAAAGTAAGAGCGAGAGAAACACTGAGAGGGTGAGAAACAGCGAGAGTGGGAGACACAGTGAGAGTCAGAGAAACGGTGACAGAGAGAGAAACTGTGAGAGTCGGAGAAATAGTGAGAGTGGGAGAAACAATGAGAGTGAGAGAAACAGTGAGAGTGAGTGAAACAGTGAGAGTGAGATAAAAAGTGAGAGTGGGAGAAACAGTGAGAGTGAGAGAAACAATGAGAGTGAGAGTGGGAGGAACAGTGAGAGTGAGAGAAACAGGGAAAGTGGGAGAAACAGTGAGAGTGAGAGAAACAACGAGAATGAGAGAAACAACGAGAATGAGAGAAACAGCGAGAGTGAGAGAAACAGTGAGAGTGGGAGAAACAGTGAGAGTGGGAGAAACAGTGAGAGTGGGAGAAACCCTAAGACTGAGAGAAACAGTGAGATTAAGAGAAACAGAGATAGTGGGAAAACAGTGAGAGTTGGAGAAACAGTGAGAGTAGGAGAATCAGTGAGAGTGAGGGAAACACTGAAAGTGAGAGAAACAGTGTGAGTGAGAGAAAAAGCGAGATTGGGAGAAACAGTGATTATTGGAGAAACAGTGCGAGTGAGAGAAACAGCGCGAGTGAGAGAAACAGCGCGAGTGAGAGAAACAGTGAGAGTGAGAGAAACAGTGAGAGTGATCATGGGAGAAACAGTGAGAGTCATATAAACAGTGAGAGTTGGAGAAACAGTGAGATTGATAGTGGGAGAGACAGTGAGAGTCATATAAACAGTGAGAGTGAGAGAAAATGTGAGAGAGGGAGAAAGAGTGAGAGTGGGAGAACAGTGAGAGTGAGAGAAACAGTGAGAGTGACAGTGGGAGAAACAGTGATAGTGAGCGAAACAGAGAGATTGTGAGAAAAAGTGAGATTGGGAGAAACAGTAAGAGCGAGAGAAACACTGAGAGGGTGAGAAACAGAGAGAGTGGGAGACACAGTGAGAGTCAGAGAAACGGTGACAGAGAGAGAAACTGTGAGAGTCGGAGGAATAGTGAGAGTGGGAGAAACAATGAGAGTGAGAGAAACAGTGAGAGTGAGTGAAACAGTGAGAGTGAGATAAAAAGTGAGATTGGGAGGAACAGTGAGATTGGGAGAATGAGTGAGAATGAGAGAGACAGTGAGAGTGAAAGAAACAGTGAGAGTGAGAGAAACAGTGAGAATGGGAGAAACAATGTGAGTGAAGAAAGAGTGAGAGTTGGAGAAACAGTGAGAATGACAGAAACAGTGAGAGTGGGAGAAACAGTGAGAGTGGGAGAAACAGTGAGAGTGAGAGAAACAGTGAGAGTGAGAGAAACAGTGAGAGTGACAGAAACAGTGAGAGTGACAGAAACAGTGAGAGTGGGAGAAACAGTGAGGGTGAGAGAAAGAGTGAGAGTGAGAGAAACAGCGAGAGTGTGAGAAACAGTGAGAGTGAGAGAAACAGTGATATTGAGACTGAGAGAAACAGTGGGAGTGGGAGAAACAGTGAGAGTGAGAGAAACCGTGAGAGTGGGAGCAACAGTGAGAGTGAGAGAAAAAGTGAGAGTGGGAGAAAGAGTGAGTGTAAAAGTGAGAGTGACAGTGGAAGAAACAGTGAGAGTGAGAGAAACAGTGAGAGTGGGAGAAACAGTGAGAGCGAGAGAAACAGTAAGACTGAGAGAAACAGTGAGCTTAAGAGAAACAGAGATAGTGGGAAAACAGTGAGAGTTGGAGAAACAGTGAGAGTAGGAGAATCATGAGAGTGAGGGAAACACTAAGAGTGAAAGAAACAGTGAGAGTGAGAGAAAAAGCGAGATTGGGAGAAACAGTGATTTTTGGAGAAACAGTGCAAGGGAGAGAAAGAGTGTGAGTGAGAGAAACAGTGTGAGTGAGAGAAACAGTGAGAGTGAGAGTGGGAGAAACAGTGAGAGTCATATAAACAGTGAGAGTGAGAGAAAAAGTGAGAGAGGGAGAAAGAGTGAGAGTGGGAGAACAGTGAGAGTGAGAGAAACAGTGAGAGTGAGAGAAACAGTGAGATTGTGAGAAAAAGAGAGATTGGGAGAAACAGTGAGAGCGAGAGAAACACTGAGAGGGAGAGAAACAGTGAGAGTCGGAGAATTAGTGAGAGTGAGAGTGAGAATGGCAGAAGCAGTGAGAGTGAGAGAAACAGTGAGAATGACAGAAACAGTGAGAGTGGGAGAAACAGTGAGAGTGGGAGAAACAGTGAGAGTAGGATAACAGTGAGAGTGAGAGAAACAGTGAGAGTGACAGTGGGAGAAACAGTGAGAGTGAGAGAAAAAGTGAGAGTGGGAGCAACAATGAGATTATGATAAACAGTGAGAGTGAGAGAAACAGTGAGAGTGATATCGGGAGAAACAGTGAGAGTGGGAGAAACAGTGATAGTGTGAGAAACAGTGATAATGAGAGAAACAGCGAGAGTGGGATAGCGAGTGAGAGTGGGAGAAACAGTGAGAGTGCGAGAAACAGTGAGAGTGGGAGAAACAGCAAGACTGGGAGAAACAGTGAGAGTGAGAGAAACAGTGAGAGTGAGAGAAACAGCGAGAGTGAGAGAAATAGCGAGAGTGAGAGAATGGGCGAGATTGAGAGATACAGTGACAGTGAGACTGAGATAAACATTGAGAGTGGGAGAAACAGTGAGAGTGAGACAAACAATGAGAGTGAGATTGGGAGGAACAGTGAGAGTGAGAGAAACAGGGAAAGTGGGAGAAACAGTGAGAGTGAGAGAAACAACGAGAATGAGAGAAACAGCGAGAGTGAGAGAAACAGCGAGAGTGTGAGAAACAGTGAGAGTGAGAGAATCAGTGATATTGAGACTGAGAGAAACAGTGGGAGTGGGAGAAACAGTGAGAGTGAGAGAAACAGCGAGAGTGAGAGAAACAGCGAGAGTGAGAGAAACAGCGAGAGTGAGAGAAACAGCGAGAGTGTGAGAAACAGCGAGAGTGAGAGAAACAGTGATATTGAGATTGAGAGAAACAGTGGGAGTGGGAGAAACAGTGAGAGTGAGAGAAACAGTGAGAGTGAGAGTGGGGGAAGCAGGGAGATTGAGAGAAACAGGGAGAGTAGGAGAAACAGTGAGAGTGAGAGAAAAAGTGAGAGTGGGAGAAAGAGTGAGAGTGAGAGTAAAAGTGAGAGTGACTGTGGAAGAAACAGTGAGAGTGAGAGAAACAGTGAGAGTGGGAGAAACAGTGAGTGTTGGAGAAACATTGAGAGTGTGAGAAACAGAGATATTGGGAAAACAGTGAGAGTTGGAGAATCAGTGAGAGTGAGGGAAACAGTGAGAGTGAGAGAAAAAGCGAGATTGGGAGAAACAGTGATTTTTGGAGAAACAGTGCGAGTGAGAAAAACAGTGAGAGTGGGAGAAACAGTGAGAGTGGGAGAAACAGTGAGAGTGATAGTGGGAGAAACAGTGAGATTCATATAAACAGTGAGAGTGAGAGAAACAGTGAGATTGTGAGAAAAAGTGAGATTGGGAGAAACAGTGAAAGCGAGAGAAACACTGAGAGGGTGAGAAACAGAGAGAGTGGGAGACACAGTGAGAGTCAGAGAAACGGTGACAGTGAGAGAAACAGTGAGAGTCAGAGAAATAGTGAGAGTGGGAGAAACAATGAGAGTGAGAGAAACAATGAGAGTGAGATAAAAAGTGAGATTTGGAGGAACAGTGAGATTGGGAGAATGAGTGAGAATGAGAGAATCAGTGAGAGTGAGAGAAACAGTGAGAGTGAGAGAAAAAGTGAGAGTGAGAGAAAAAGTGAGATTGGGAGAAAAAGTGAGATTGGTAGAAACAGTGAGAGTGAGAGAAACAGTGCGATTTGAAGAAATAGTGAGAGTGGGAGAAATAGTGAGAGTGGGAGAAACAGTGAGAGTGGGAGAATCAGTGAGAGTAGGAGAACAGTGAGAGTGATAGAAACAGTGAGAGTGATAGAAACAGTGAGAGTGAAAGAAACAGTGAGAGTGAGAGAAATGGTGACAGTGTGAGAAAAAGTGAGGTGGGAGAAATAGTGAGATTGGGAGATACAGTGAGAGTGGGAGATACAGTGTGAGTGGGTGAAAAAGTGAGAGTGAGAGAAACAGTGAGAGTGAGAGTGAGAGAAACATTGAGCGTTTGAGAAACTGTGAGAGTGAGAGATAGAGTGAGAGTTGGAGAAACAGTGAGAATGAGAGAAACAGTGAGAGCATGAGAAACAGTGAGAGTGGGAGAAACAGTGAGAGTAGGAGAACAGTGAGAGTGAGAGAAACAGTGAGAGTGACAGTGGGAGAAACAGTGAGAGTGAGAAAAAGTGAGATTGGGAGAAACAGTGATATTGGGAGAAACAGTGCGAGTGAGAAAAGCAGTGCGAGTGAGAGAAACAGTGAGAGTGAGAGAAACAGTGAGAATGAGAGTGGGAGTAACATTGAGAGTCATATAAACAGTGAGATTGAGAGAAAAAGTGAGGGAGGGAGAAACAGTGAGAGTGGGAGAACAGTGAGAGTGGGAGAAACAGTGAGAGTGATAGTGGGAGAAACAGTGAGATTCATATAAACAGTGAGAGTGAGAGAAACAGTGAGATTGTGAGAAAAAGTGAGATTGGGAGAAACAGTGAGAGCGAGAGAAACACTGAGAGGGAGAGAAACAGAGAGAGTGGGAGACACAGTGAGAGTCAGAGAAGCGGTGACAGTGAGAGAAACAGTGAGAGTCAGAGAAATAGTGAGAGTGGGAGAAACAATGAGAGTGAGAGAAACAATGAGAGTGAGATAAAAAGTGAGATTTGGAGGAACAGTGAGATTGGGAGAATGAGTGAGAATGAGAGAATCAGTGAGAGGGAGAGAAACTGTGAGAGTGAGAGAAACAGTGAGAGTGAGAGAAACTGAGCATTTGAGAAACAGTGAGAGTGAGAGAAACAGTGAGAGTGACAGTGGGAGAAACAGTGAGAGTGAGAGAAACAGTGAGGGTGGGAGAAAGAGTGAGAGGGAGAGAAACAGTTAGAGTGAGATGAACAGTTAGATTGAGAGAAACAGTGAGAGTGAGAGAAACAGTGAGAGTTGGAGCAACAGTGAGATTAAGATAAACAGTGAGAGTGGGAGAAACAGTGAGAGTGCGAGTGGGAGAAACAGTGAGAGTGAAAGAAACAGTTTGAGTGAGAGAAAAAGCGAGCTTTAGAGAAACAGTGAGAATGAAAGAAACAGTGAGAGTGAGAGAAACAGTGAGAGTGAGAGAAACAGTGAGCGTTTGAGAAACAGTGAGAATGAAAGAAACAGTGAGAGTGGGAGAAACAGTGAGAGTGGGAAAAACAGTGAGGGTGAGAGAAAGAGTGAGAGGGATAGAAACTGTTAGAGTGAGATTGGGAGAAACAGTGAGAGCGAGAGAAACAGTGACAGTGTGAGAAACAGTGATAATGAGAGAAACAGCGAGAGTGGGATAGCGAGTGAGAGTGGGAGAAACAGTGAGATTGGGAGAAACAGTGAGAGTGGGAGAAACAGTGAGAGTGGGAGAATCAGTGAGAGTAGGAGAACAGTGAGAGTGATAGAAACAGTGAGAGTGAGAGAAACAGTGAGAGTGAGAGAAATGGTGACAGTGTGAGAAAAAGTGAGGTGGGAGAAATAGTGAGATTGGGAGATACAGTGAGAGTGGGAGATACAGTGTGAGTGGGTGAAAAAGTGAGAGTGAGAGAAACAGTGAGAGTGAGAGTGAGAGAAACATTGAGCGTTTGAGAAACTGTGAGAGTGAGAGATAGAGTGAGAGTTGGAGAAACAGTGAGAATGAGAGAAACAGTGAGAGCATGAGAAACAGTGAGAGTGGGAGAAACAGTGAGAGTAGGAGAACAGTGAGAGTGAGAGAAACAGTGAGAGTGACAGTGGGAGAAACAGTGAGAGTGAGAAAAAGTGAGATTGGGAGAAACAGTGATATTGGGAGAAACAGTGCGAGTGAGAAAAGCAGTGCGAGTGAGAGAAACAGTGAGAGTGAGAGAAACAGTGAGAATGAGAGTGGGAGTAACATTGAGAGTCATATAAACAGTGAGATTGAGAGAAAAAGTGAGGGAGGGAGAAACAGTGAGAGTGGGAGAACAGTGAGAGTGGGAGAAACAGTGAGAGTGATAGTGGGAGAAACAGTGAGATTCATATAAACAGTGAGAGTGAGAGAAACAGTGAGATTGTGAGAAAAAGTAAGATTGGGAGAAACAGTGAGAGCGAGAGAAACACTGAGAGGGAGAGAAACAGAGAGAGTGGGAGACACAGTGAGAGTCAGAGAAGCGGTGACAGTGAGAGAAACAGTGAGAGTCAGAGAAATAGTGAGAGTGGGAGATACAGTGAGAGTGGGAGATACAGTGAGAGTGGGTGAAAAAGTGAGAGTGAGAGAAACAGTGAGAGTGAGAGTGAGAGAAACATTGAGCGTTTGAGAAACTGTGAGAGTGAGAGATAGAGTGAGAGTTGGAGAAACAGTGAGAATGAGAGAAACAGTGAGAGCGTGAGAAACAGTGAGAGTGGGAGAAACAGTGAGAGTAGGAGAACAGTGAGAGTGAGAGAAACAGTGAGAGTGACAGTGGGAGAAACAGTGAGAGTGAGAGAAAAAGTGAGATTGGGAGAAACAGTGATATTGGGAGAAACAGTGCGAGTGAGAAAAGCAGTGCGAGTGAGAGAAACAGTGAGAGTGAGAGAAACAGTGAGAATGAGAGTGGGAGTAACATTGAGAGTCATATAAACAGTGAGATTGAGAGAAAAAGTGAGGGAGAGAGAAACAGTGAGAGTGGGAGAACAGTGAGAGTGGGAGAAACAGTGAGAGTGATAGTGGGAGAAACAGTGAGATTCATATAAACAGTGAGAGTGAGAGAAACAGTGAGATTGTGAGAAAAAGTGAGATTGGGAGAAACAGTGAGAGCGAGAGAAACACTGAGAGGGAGAGAAACAGAGAGAGTGGGAGACACAGTGAGAGTCAGAGAAACGGTGACAGTGAGAGAAACAGTGAGATTCAGAGAAATAGTGAGAGTGGGAGAAACAATGAGAGTGAGAGAAACAATGAGAGTGAGATAAAAAGTGAGATTTGGAGGAACAGTGAGATTGGGAGAATGAGTGAGAATGAGAGAATCAGTGAGAGGGAGAGAAACTGTGAGAGTGAGAGAAACAGTGAGAATGAGAGAAACTGAGCATTTGAGAAACAGCGAGAGTGAGAGAAACAGTGAGAGTGACAGTGGGAGAAACAGTGAGAGTGAGAGAAACAGTGAGGGTGGGAGAAAGAGTGAGAGGGAGAGAAACAGTTAGAGTGAGATGAACAGTTAGATTGAGAGAAACAGTGAGAGTGAGAGAAACAGTGAGAGTTGGAGAAACAGTGAGATTAAGATAAACAGTGAGAGTGGGAGAAACAGTGAGAGTGCGAGTGGGAGAAACAGTGAGAGTGAAAGAAACAGTTTGAGTGAGAGAAACAGTGAGCGTTTGAGAAACAGTGAGAATGAAAGAAACAGTGAGAGTGAGAGAAACAGTGAGAGTGGGAGAAACAGTGAGAGTGGGAGAAACAGTGAGAGTGGGAGAAACAGTGAGAGTGGGAGAAACAGTGAGGGTGAGAGAAAGAGTGAGAGGGATAGAAACTGTTAGAGTGAGATTGGGAGAAACAGTGAGAGTGAGACAAACAATGAGAGTGAGAGTGGTAGGAACAGTGAGAGTGAGAGAAACAGTGACAATGAGAGAAACAGCGAGAGTGGGATAGCGAGTGAGAGTGGGAGAAACAGTGAGAGTGCAAGAAACAGTGAGAGTGGGAGAAACAGCAAGACTGAGAGAAACAATGAGAGTGGGAGAAACAGTGAGAGTGAGACAAACAATGAGAGTGAGAGTGGTAGGAACAGTGAGAGTGAGAGAAGCAGGGAAACTGATAGAAACAGTGAGAGTGAGAGAAACAACGAGAATGAGAGAAACAGCGAGAGTGAAAGAAACAGCAAGAGTGAGAGAAACAGTGGGAGTGACAGAAACAGTGGGAGTGACAGAAACAGTGAGAGTGAGAGAAACAGTGAGAGTGAGATTGGGGGAAGCAGTGAGAGTGGGAGAAACAGTGAGAGTGGGAGAAACAGTGAGAGTGAGAGAAAAAGTGAGAGTGGGAGAAAGAGTGAGTGTAAAAGTGAGAATGACAGTAGAAGAAACAGTGAAAGTGAGAGAAACAGTGAAAGTGAGAGAAACAGTGAGAGTGGGAGAAACAGTGAGAGTGGAAGAAACAGTGAGAGCGAGAGAAACAGTAAGAAAGAGAGAAACAGTGAGCTTAAGAGAAACAGAGATAGTGGGAAAACAGTGAGAGTAGGAGAATCATGAGAGTGAGGGAAAAACTAAGAGTGAAAGAAACAGTGAGAGTGAGAGAAAAGGCGAGATTGGGAGAAACAGTGATTTTTGGAGAAACAGTGCGAGTGAGAAAAACAGTGCAAGGGAGAGAAAGAGTGTGAGTGAGAGAAAGAGTGTGAGTGAGAAAAACAGTGCGAGTGAGAGAAACAGTGCGAGGGAGAGAAAGAGTGTGAGTGAGAGAAACAGTGCGAGTGAGAGGAACAGTGAGAGTGAGAGTGGGAGAAACAGTGAGAGTGAAAGAAACAGTTTGAGTGAGAGAAACAGTGAGCGTTTGAGAAACAGTGAGAATGAAAGAAACAGTGAGAGTGAGAGAAACAGTGAGAGTGGGAGAAACAGTGAGAGTGGGAGAAACAGTGAGGGTGAGAGAAAGAGTGAGAGGGATAGAAACTGTTAGAGTGAGATTGGGAGAAACAGTGAGAGCGAGAGAAACAGTGACAATGAGAGAAACAGCGAGAGTGGGATAGCGAGTGAGAGTGGGAGAAACAGTGAGAGTGCAAGAAACAGTGAGAGTGGGAGAAACAGCAAGACTGAGAGAAACAATGAGAGTGGGAGAAACAGTGAGAGTGAGACAAACAATGAGAGTGAGAGTGGTAGGAGCAGTGAGAGTGAGAGAAGCAGGGAAACTGGGAGAAACAGTGAGAGTGAGAGAAACAACGAGAATGAGAGAAACAGCGAGAGTGAAAGAAACAGCAAGAGTGAGAGAAACAGTGGGAGTGACAGAAACAGTGGGAGTGACAGAAACAGTGAGAGTGAGAGAAACAGTGAGAGTGAGATTGGGGGAAGCAGTGAGAGTGGGAGAAACAGTGAGAGTGGGAGAAACAGTGAGAGTGAGAGAAAAAGTGAGAGTGGGAGAAAGAGTGAGTGTAAAAGTGAGAATGACAGTAGAAGAAACAGTGAAAGTGAGAGAAACAGTGAGAGTGGGAGAAACAGTGAGAGTGGAAGAAACAGTGAGAGCGAGAGAAACAGTAAGAAAGAGAGAAACAGTGAGCTTAAGAGAAACAGAGATAGTGGGAAAACAGTGAGAGTAGGAGAATCATGAGAGTGAGGGAAAAACTAAGAGTGAAAGAAACAGTGAGAGTGAGAGAAAAGGCGAGATTGGGAGAAACAGTGATTTTTGGAGAAACAGTGCGAGTGAGAAAAACAGTGCAAGGGAGAGAAAGAGTGTGAGTGAGAGAAAGAGTGTGAGTGAGAAAAACAGTGCGAGTGAGAGAAACAGTGCGAGGGAGAGAAAGAGTGTGAGTGAGAGAAACAGTGCGAGTGAGAGGAACAGTGAGAGTGAGAGTGGGAGAAACAGTGAGATTCATATAAACAGTGAGAGTGAGAGAAAAAGTGAGAGAGGGAGAAAGAGTGAGAGTGGGAGAACAGTGAGAGTGAGAGAAAGAGTGAGAGTGAGAGAAACAGTGAGATTGTGAGAAAAAGATAGATTGGGAGAAACAGTGAGAGCGAGAGAAACACTGAGAGGGAGAGAAACAGTGAGAGTCGGAGAAATAGTGAGAGTGAGAGTGAGAGAAACAGTGAGAGTGAGTGAAACAGTGAGAGTGAGATAAAAAGTGATATTGGGAGGAACAGTGAGATTGGGAGAATGAATGAGAGTGAGAGATTCAGTGTGAGGGAGAGAAACTGTGAGAGTGAGAATGGGAGAAGCAGTGAGAGTGAGAGAAACAGTGAGAATGACAGAAACAGTGAGAGTGGGAGAAACAGTGAGAGTGGGAGAAACAGTGAGAGTAGGAGAACAGTGAGATTGAGAGAAACAGTGAGAGTGACAGTGGGAGAAATAGTGAGAGTGAGAGAATAAGTGAGAGTGGGAGCAACAGTGAGATTAAGATAAACAGTGAGAGTGAGAGAAACAGTGAGCGTGAGATCGGGAGAAACAGTGAGAGTGGGAGAAACAGTGACAGTGGGAGAAACAGTGACAGTGTGAGAAACAGTGATAATGAGAGAAACAGCGAGAGTGGGATAGCGAGTGAGAGTGGGAGAAACAGTGAGAGTGCGAGAAACAGTGAGAGTGAGAGAAACAGTGAGAGTGAGAGAAACAGTGATATTGAGACTGAGAGAAACAGTGAGAGTGGGAGAAACAGTGAGAGTGAGAGAAGCAGTGAGAGTGAGAGAAACAGTGAGAGTGAGAGAAACAGGGAGAGTGAGAGAAACAGTGAGAGTGAGAGAAACAGTGAGAGTGAGAGAAACAGTGAGAGTGAGAGAAACAGTGAGAGTGAGAGAAAAGGTGAGAGTGGGAGAAACAGTGAGAATGAGAGAAACAGGGAGGGTGGGAGACACAGTGAGAGTGAGAGAAAAAGTGAGAGTGGGAGAAAGAGTGAGAGTGAGAGTAAAAGTGAGATTAACAGTGGAAGAAACAGTGAGATTGAGAGAAACAGTGAGAGTGAGAGAAACAGAGATATTGGGAAAACAGTGAGAGTTGGAGAAACAGTGAGAGTTGGAGAAACAGTGAGAGTGAGAGTGGGAGAAACAGTGAGAGCGAGAGAATCAGTAAGACTGAGAGAAACAGTGAGATTAAGAGAAACAGAGATATTGGGAAAACAGTGAGAGTTGGAGAAACAGTGAGAGTGGGAGTGGGAGAAACAGTGAGAGCGAGAGAATCAGTAAGACTGAGAGAAACAGTGAGATTAAGAGAAACAGAGATGGTGGGAAAACAGTGAGAGTTGGAGAAACAGTGAGAGTAGGAGAAGCAGTGAGAGTGAGGGAAACACTGAGAGTGAGAGAAAAAGCGAGATTGGGAGAAACAGTGATTTTTGGAGAAACAGTGCGAGTGAGAGAAACAGTGAGAGTGAGAGAAACAGTGAGAGTGATAGTGGGAGAAACAGTGAGATTCATATAAACAGTGAGAGTGAGAGAAACAGTGAGATTGTGAGAAAAAGTGAGATTGGGAGAAACAGTGAGAGCGAGAGAAACACTGAGAGGGAGAGAAACAGAGACAGTGGGAGACACAGTGAGTCAGAGAAATAGTGAGAGTGGGAGAAACAGTGAGAGTCGGAGAACAGTGAGAGTGAGAGAAACAGTGAGGGTGGGAGAAAGAGTGAGAGGGAGAGAAACAGTTAGAGTGAGATGAACAGTTAGATTGAGAGAAACAGTGAGAGTGAGAGAAACAGTGAGAGTTGGAGCAACAGTGAGATTAAATAAACAGTGAGAGCGGGAGAAACACCGAGAGTGTGGGAAACAGCGAGAGTGAGAGAAACAGCGAGAGGGAGAGAAACAGTGATATTGAGAATGAGAGAAACAGTGGGAGTGGGAGAAACAGTGAGAGTGAGAGAAACAGTGAGAGTGAGAGTGGGGGAAACAGTGAGAGTGGGAGAAACAGTGAGAGTGGGAGAAACAGTGAGAGTGGGAGAAACAGTGAGAGTGGGAGAAACAGAAAGAGAGGGAGAAACAGTGTGAGTGAGAGAAACAGTGAGAGTGAGAGATCCAGTGAGATTGAGAGAAACATCGAGATTGAGAGAAATAGCGAGAGTGAGAGAATGAGCGAGATTGAGAGATACAGTGATAGTGAGACTGAGAGAAACAGTGAGAGTGGGAGAAACAGTGAGAGTGAGAGAAACAATGAGAGTGAGAGTGGGAGGAACAGTGAGAGTGAGAGAAACAGGGAAAGTGGGAGAAACAGTGAGAGTGAGAGAAACAACGAGAATGAGCGAAACAGCGAGAGTGTGAGAAACACCGAGATTGTGGGAAACAGCGAGAGTGAGAGAAACAGCGAGAGGGAGAGAAACAGTGATATTGAGAATGAGAGAAACAGTGGGAGTGGGAGAAACAGTGAGAGTGAGAGTGGGGGAAACAGTGAGAGTGGGGGAAACAGTGAGAGTGGGGGAAACAGTGAGAGTGGGAGAAACAGTGAGAGTGGGAGAAACAGTGAGAGTGACAGTTGGAGAAACAGTGAGAGTGAGAGAAACAGTGAGGGTGGGAGAAACAGTGAGCGTGAGAGAAACAGTGAGAGTGAGAGTGGGGGAAACAGTGAGAGTGGGAGAAGCAGTGAGAGTGGGAGAAACAGTGAGAGTGACAGTTGGAGAAACAGTGAGAGTGAGAGAAACAGTGAGAGCGGGAGAAACAGTGAGAGTGAGAGAAACAGTGAGGGTGGGAGAAAGAGTGAGAGGGAGAGATACAGTTAGAGTGAGATGAACAGTTTGATTGAGAGAAACATTAAGAGTGAGAGAAACAGCGAGAGTTGGAGCAACAGTGAGATTAAGATAAACAGTGAGAGCGGGAGAAACAGTGAGAGCGGGAGAAACAGTGAGAGCGGGAGAAACAGTGAGAGTGCGAGAAACTGTGAGAGTGGGAGAAACAGTGAGAGCGGGAGAAACAGTGAGAGCGGGAGAAACAGTGAGGGCGGGAGAAACAGTGAGAGTGGGAGAAACAGTGAGAGTGAGAGAAACAGTGAGAGTGAGAGATCCAGTGAGATTGAGAGAAACATCGAGATTGAGAGAAATAGCGAGAGTGAATGAGCGAGATTGAGAGATACAGTGATAGTGAGACTGAGAGAAACAGTGAGAGTGGGAGAGACAGTGAGAGTGAGAGAAACAATGAGAGTGAGAGTGGGAGGAACAGTGAGAGTGAGAGAAACAGGGAAAGTGGGAGAAACAGTGAGAGTGAGAGAAACGAGAATGAGCGAAACAGCGAGAGTGTGAGAAACAGCGAGAGTGTGAGAAACAGCGAGAGTGAGAGAAACAGTGAGAGTGAGAGAAACAGCGAGAGTGTGAGAAACTGTGAGAGTGAGAGAAACAGTGATATTGAGAATGAGAGAAACAGTGGGAGTGGGAGAAACAGTGAGAGTGAGAGAAACAGTGAGAGTGAGTAACAGTGAGAATGGGAGTAGGGGAAACAGTGAGAGTGAGAGAAGCAGGGAGATTGAGAGAAGTAGGGAGCGTGAGAGCAACAGGGAGAGTGGGAGAAACAGGGAGAGTGACAGTGGGAGTAACGGTGAGAGTGGGAGAAGCAGTGAGAGTGGGACAAACAGTGAGAGTGACAGTGGGAGAACCAGTGAGATTGGGAGAAGCAGTGAGAGTGGGAGAAAGAGTGTGAGTAAAAGTGAGAGTGACAGTGGAAGAAACAGTGAGAGTGAGAGAAACAGTGAGAGTGGGAGAAACAGTGAGAGTGGGAGAAATAGTGAGAGTGGGAGAAACAGTGAGAGTGGGAGAAACAGTGAGAGTGGGAGAAACAGTGAGAGTGGGACAAACAGTGAGAGTGGGAGACACAGTGAGAGTGGGAGAAACATTGAGAGTGAGAGAAACATTGAGAGCGAGAGAAACAGTAAGACTGAGGGATACAGTGAGAGTGAGAGAAACAGTGAGAGTGAGAGAAAAAGTGAGAGTGGGAGTGGGAGAAACAGTGAGAGTCATATCAACAGTGAGACCGCGAGAAAAATTGAGAGAGGGTGAAACAGTGAGAGTGAGAGAAACAGTGAGAGTGAGAGAAAGATTGAGAGTTGGAGAAAGAGTGAGTGTGAGAGAAACAGTGAGAGTGAGAGAAAAAGTGAGATTGAGAGAAAAAGTGAGATTGAGAGAAAAAGTGAGATTGGGAGAAACAGTGAGAGTGAGAGAAACAGTGAGAGTGAGAGAAACAGTGAGAGTGGGAGAAACAGTGAGAGTGGGAGAATCAGTGAGAGTAGGAGAACAGTGAGAGTGATAGAAACAGTGAGAGTGATAGAAACAGTGAGAGTGAGAGAAACAGTGAGAGTGAGAGAAATGGTGACAGTGTGAGAAAAAGTGAGGTGGGAGAAATAGTGAGATTGGTAGATACAGTGAGAGTGGGAGATACAGTGAGAGTGGGAGAAAAAGTGAGAGTGAGAGAAACAGAGAAAGTGGGAGAAACAGTGAGAGTGAGAGAAACAACGAGAATGAGCGAAACAGCGAGAGTGTGAGAAACACCGAGATTGTGGGAAACAGCGAGAGTGAGAGAAACAGCGAGAGGGAGAGAAACAGTGATATTGAGAATGAGATAAACAGTGGGAGTGGGAGAAACAGTGAGAGTGAGAGTGGGGGAAACAGTGAGAGTGGGGGAAACAGTGAGAGTGGGGGAAACAGTGAGAGTGGGAGAAACAGTGAGAGTGGGAGAAACAGTGAGAGTGACAGTTGGAGAAACAGTGAGAGTGAGAGAAACAGTGAGGGTGGGAGAAACAGTGAGCGTGAGAGAAACAGTGAGAGTGAGAGTGGGGGAAACAGTGAGAGTGGGAGAAACAGTGAGAGTGGGAGAAACAGTGAGAGTGACAGTTGGAGAAACATTGAGAGTGAGAGAAACAGTGAGAGCGGGAGAAACAGTGAGAGTGAGAGAAACAGTGAGGGTGGGAGAAAGAGTGAGAGGGAGAGATACAGTTAGAGTGAGATGAACAGTTTGATTGAGAGAAACATTAAGAGTGAGAGAAACAGCGAGAGTTGGAGCAACAGTGAGATTAAGATAAACAGTGAGAGCGGGAGAAACAGTGAGGGCGGGAGAAACAGTGAGAGTGGGAGAAACAGTGAGAGTGAGAGAAACAGTGAGAGTGAGAGATCCAGTGAGATTGAGAGAAACATCGAGATTGAGAGAAATAGCGAGAGTGAATGAGCGAGATTGAGAGATACAGTGATAGTGAGACTGAGAGAAACAGTGAGAGTGGGAGAGACAGTGAGAGTGAGAGAAACAATGAGAGTGAGAGTGGGAGGAACAGTGAGAGTGAGAGAAACAGGGAAAGTGGGAGAAACAGTGAGAGTGAGAGAAACAACGAGAATGAGCGAAACAGCGAGAGTGTGAGAAACAGCGAGATTGTGGGAAACAGCGAGAGTGAGAGAAACAGCGAGAGGGAGAGAAACAGTGATATTGAGAATGAGAGAAACAGTGGGAGTGGGAGAAACAGTGAGAGTGAGAGTGGGGGAAACAGTGAGAGTGGGGGAAACAGTGAGAGTGGGGGAAACAGTGAGAGTGGGAGAAACAGTGAGAGTGGGAGAAACAGTGAGAGTGACAGTTGGAGAAACAGTGAGAGTGAGAGAAACAGTGAGAGCGGGAGAAACAGTGAGAGTGAGAGAAACAGTGAGGGTGGGAGAATGAGTGAGAGGGAGAGATACAGTTAGAGTGAGATGAACAGTTTGATTGAGAGAAACATTAAGAGTGAGAGAAACAGCGAGAGTTGGAGCAACAGTGAGATTAAGATAAACAGTGAGAGCGGGAGAAACAGTGAGGGCGGGAGAAACAGTGAGAGTGGGAGAAACAGTGAGAGTGAGAGAAACAGTGAGAGTGAGAGATCCAGTGAGATTGAGAGAAACATCGAGATTGAGAGAAATAGCGAGAGTGAATGAGCGAGATTGAGAGATACAGTGATAGTGAGACTGAGAGAAACAGTGAGAGTGGGAGAGACAGTGAGAGTGAGAGAAACAATGAGAGTGAGAGTGGGAGGAACAGTGAGAGTGAGAGAAACAGGGAAAGTGGGAGAAACAGTGAGAGTGAGAGAAACAACGAGAATGAGCGAAACAGCGAGAGTGTGAGAAACAGCGAGAGTGTGAGAAACAGCGAGAGTGAGAGAAACAGTGAGAGTGAGAGAAACAGCGAGAGTGTGAGAAACTGTGAGAGTGAGAGAAACAGTGATATTGAGAATGAGAGAAACAGTGGGAGTGGGAGAAACAGTGAGAGTGAGAGAAACAGTGAGAGTGAGAGAAACAGTGAGAATGGGAGTAGGGGAAACAGTGAGAGTGAGAGAAGCAGGGAGATTGAGAGAAGTAGGGAGCGTGAGAGCAACAGGGAGAGTGGGAGAAACAGGGAGAGTGACAGTGGGAGTAACGGTGAGAGTGGGAGAAGCAGTGAGAGTGGGACAAACAGTGAGAGTGACAGTGGGAGAAAGAGTGTGAGTAAAAGTGAGAGTGACAGTGGAAGAAACAGTGAGAGTGAGAGAAACAGTGAGAGTGGGAGAAATAGTGAGAGTGGGAGAAACAGTGAGAGTGGGAGAAACAGTGAGAGTGGGAGAAACAGTGAGAGTGGGACAAACAGTGAGAGTGGGAGACACAGTGAGAGTGGGAGAAACATTGAGAGTGAGAGAAACATTGAGAGCGAGAGAAACAGTAAGACTGAGGGATACAGTGAGAGTGAGAGAAACAGTGAGAGTGAGAGAAAAAGTGAGAGTGGGAGTGGGAGAAACAGTGAGAGTCATATCAACAGTGAGACCGCGAGAAAAATTGGAGAGAGGGTGAAACAGTGAGAGTGAGAGAAACAGTGAGAGTGAGAGAAAGATTGAGAGTTGGAGAAAGAGTGAGTGTGAGAGAAACAGTGAGAGTGAGAGAAAAAGTGAGATTGAGAGAAAAAGTGAGATTGAGAGAAAAAGTGAGATTGGGAGAAACAGTGAGAGTGAGAGAAACAGTGAGAGTGAGAGAAACAGTGAGAGTGGGAGAAACAGTGAGAGTGGGAGAATCAGTGAGAGTAGGAGAACAGTGAGAGTGATAGAAACAGTGAGAGTGATAGAAACAGTGAGAGTGAGAGAAACAGTGAGAGTGAGAGAAATGGTGACAGTGTGAGAAAAAGTGAGGTGGGAGAAATAGTGAGATTGGTAGATACAGTGAGAGTGGGAGATACAGTGAGAGTGGGAGAAAAAGTGAGAGTGAGAGAAACAGAGAAAGTGGGAGAAACAGTGAGAGTGAGAGAAACAACGAGAATGAGCGAAACAGCGAGAGTGTGAGAAACACCGAGATTGTGGGAAACAGCGAGAGTGAGAGAAACAGCGAGAGGGAGAGAAACAGTGATATTGAGAATGAGATAAACAGTGGGAGTGGGAGAAACAGTGAGAGTGAGAGTGGGGGAAACAGTGAGAGTGGGGGAAACAGTGAGAGTGGGGGAAACAGTGAGAGTGGGAGAAACAGTGAGAGTGGGAGAAACAGTGAGAGTGACAGTTGGAGAAACAGTGAGAGTGAGAGAAACAGTGAGGGTGGGAGAAACAGTGAGCGTGAGAGAAACAGTGAGAGTGAGAGTGGGGGAAACAGTGAGAGTGGGAGAAACAGTGAGAGTGGGAGAAACAGTGAGAGTGACAGTTGGAGAAACAGTGAGAGTGAGAGAAACAGTGAGAGCGGGAGAAACAGTGAGAGTGAGAGAAACAGTGAGGGTGGGAGAAAGAGTGAGAGGGAGAGATACAGTTAGAGTGAGATGAACAGTTTGATTGAGAGAAACATTAAGAGTGAGAGAAACAGCGAGAGTTGGAGCAACAGTGAGATTAAGATAAACAGTGAGAGCGGGAGAAACAGTGAGGGCGGGAGAAACAGTGAGAGTGGGAGAAACAGTGAGAGTGAGAGAAACAGTGAGAGTGAGAGATCCAGTGAGATTGAGAGAAACATCGAGATTGAGAGAAATAGCGAGAGTGAATGAGCGAGATTGAGAGATACAGTGATAGTGAGACTGAGAGAAACAGTGAGAGTGGGAGAGACAGTGAGAGTGAGAGAAACAATGAGAGTGAGAGTGGGAGGAACAGTGAGAGTGAGAGAAACAGGGAAAGTGGGAGAAACAGTGAGAGTGAGAGAAACAACGAGAATGAGCGAAACAGCGAGAGTGTGAGAAACAGCGAGATTGTGGGAAACAGCGAGAGTGAGAGAAACAGCGAGAGGGAGAGAAACAGTGATATTGAGAATGAGAGAAACAGTGGGAGTGGGAGAAACAGTGAGAGTGAGAGTGGGGGAAACAGTGAGAGTGGGGGAAACAGTGAGAGTGGGGGAAACAGTGAGAGTGGGAGAAACAGTGAGAGTGGGAGAAACAGTGAGAGTGACAGTTGGAGAAACAGTGAGAGTGAGAGAAACAGTGAGAGCGGGAGAAACAGTGAGAGTGAGAGAAACAGTGAGGGTGGGAGAAAGAGTGAGAGGGAGAGATACAGTTAGAGTGAGATGAACAGTTTGATTGAGAGAAACATTAAGAGTGAGAGAAACAGCGAGAGTTGGAGCAACAGTGAGATTAAGATAAACAGTGAGAGCGGGAGAAACAGTGAGGGCGGGAGAAACAGTGAGAGTGGGAGAAACAGTGAGAGTGAGAGAAACAGTGAGAGTGAGAGATCCAGTGAGATTGAGAGAAACATCGAGATTGAGAGAAATAGCGAGAGTGAATGAGCGAGATTGAGAGATACAGTGATAGTGAGACTGAGAGAAACAGTGAGAGTGGGAGAGACAGTGAGAGTGAGAGAAACAATGAGAGTGAGAGTGGGAGGAACAGTGAGAGTGAGAGAAACAGGGAAAGTGGGAGAAACAGTGAGAGTGAGAGAAACAACGAGAATGAGCGAAACAGCGAGAGTGTGAGAAACAGCGAGAGTGTGAGAAACAGCGAGAGTGAGAGAAACAGTGAGAGTGAGAGAAACAGCGAGAGTGTGAGAAACTGTGAGAGTGAGAGAAACAGTGATATTGAGAATGAGAGAAACAGTGGGAGTGGGAGAAACAGTGAGAGTGAGAGAAACAGTGAGAGTGAGAGAAACAGTGAGAATGGGAGTAGGGGAAACAGTGAGAGTGAGAGAAGCAGGGAGATTGAGAGAAGTAGGGAGCGTGAGAGCAACAGGGAGAGTGGGAGAAACAGGGAGAGTGACAGTGGGAGTAACGGTGAGAGTGGGAGAAGCAGTGAGAGTGGGACAAACAGTGAGAGTGAGAGTGGGAGAAAGAGTGTGAGTAAAAGTGAGAGTGACAGTGGAAGAAACAGTGAGAGTGAGAGAAACAGTGAGAGTGGGAGAAACAGTGAGAGTGGGAGAAATAGTGAGAGTGGGAGAAACAGTGAGAGTGGGAGAAACAGTGAGAGTGGGACAAACAGTGAGAGTGGGAGACACAGTGAGAGTGGGAGAAACATTGAGAGTGAGAGAAACATTGAGAGCGAGAGAAACAGTAAGACTGAGGGATACAGTGAGAGTGAGAGAAACAGTGAGAGTGAGAGAAAAAGTGAGAGTGGGAGTGGGAGAAACAGTGAGAGTCATATCAACAGTGAGACCGCGAGAAAAATTGAGAGAGGGTGAAACAGTGAGAGTGAGAGAAACAGTGAGAGTGAGAGAAAGATTGAGAGTTGGAGAAAGAGTGAGTGTGAGAGAAACAGTGAGAGTGAGAGAAAAAGTGAGATTGAGAGAAAAAGTGAGATTGAGAGAAAAAGTGAGATTGGGAGAAACAGTGAGAGTGAGAGAAACAGTGAGAGTGAGAGAAACAGTGAGAGTGGGAGAAACAGTGAGAGTGGGAGAATCAGTGAGAGTAGGAGAACAGTGAGAGTGATAGAAACAGTGAGAGTGAGAGAAACAGTGAGAGTGAGAGAAATGGTGACAGTGTGAGAAAAAGTGAGGTGGGAGAAATAGTGAGATTGGTAGATACAGTGAGAGTGGGAGATACAGTGAGAGTGGGAGAAAAAGTGAGAGTGAGAGAAACAGAGAAAGTGGGAGAAACAGTGAGAGTGAGAGAAACAACGAGAATGAGCGAAACAGCGAGAGTGTGAGAAACACCGAGATTGTGGGAAACAGCGAGAGTGAGAGAAACAGCGAGAGGGAGAGAAACAGTGATATTGAGAATGAGATAAACAGTGGGAGTGGGAGAAACAGTGAGAGTGAGAGTGGGGGACACAGTGAGAGTGGGGGAAACAGTGAG
Organism: Carcharodon carcharias; assembly: GCF_017639515.1. NCBI lineage: Eukaryota > Metazoa > Chordata > Chondrichthyes > Lamniformes > Lamnidae > Carcharodon > Carcharodon carcharias. The sequence goes on along the minus strand of NC_054478.1, from coordinate 2,570,337 downwards.
AGTGGGGGAAACAGTGAGAGTGGGAGAAACAGTGAGAGTGGGAGAAACAGTGAGAGTGACAGTTGGAGAAACAGTGAGAGTGAGAGAAACAGTGAGGGTGGGAGAAACAGTGAGCGTGAGAGAAACAGTGAGAGTGAGAGTGGGGGAAACAGTGAGAGTGGGAGAAACAGTGAGAGTGGGGGAAACAGTGAGAGTGGGGGAAACAGTGAGAGTGGGAGAAACAGTGAGAGTGACAGTTGGAGAAACAGTGAGAGTGAGAGAAACAGTGAGGGTGGGAGAAACAGTGAGGGTGGGAGAAACAGTGAGCGTGAGAGAAACAGTGAGAGTGACAGTTGGAGAAACAGTGAGAGTGAGAGAAACAGTGAGAGCGGGAGAAACAGTGAGAGTGAGAGAAACAGTGAGGGTGGGAGAAAGAGTGAGAGGGAGAGATACAGTTAGAGTGAGATGAACAGTTTGATTGAGAGAAACATTAAGAGTGAGAGAAACAGCGAGAGTTGGAGCAACAGTGAGATTAAGATAAACAGTGAGAGCGGGAGAAACAGTGAGGGCAGGAGAAACAGTGAGAGTGGGAGAAACAGTGAGAGTGGGAGAAACAGTGAGAGTGAGAGAAACAGTGAGAGTGAGAGATCCAGTGAGATTGAGAGAAACATCGAGATTGAGAGAAATAGCGAGAGTGAATGAGCGAGATTGAGAGATACAGTGATAGTGAGACTGAGAGAAACAGTGAGAGTGGGAGAGACAGTGAGAGTGAGAGAAACAATGAGAGTGAGAGTGGGAGGAACAGTGAGAGTGAGAGAAACAGGGAAAGTGGGAGAAACAGTGAGAGTGAGAGAAACAACGAGAATGAGCGAAACAGCGAGAGTGTGAGAAACAGCGAGAGTGTGAGAAACAGCGAGAGTGAGAGAAACAGTGAGAGTGAGAGAAACAGCGAGAGTGTGAGAAACTGTGAGAGTGAGAGAAACAGTGATATTGAGAATGAGAGAAACAGTGGGAGTGGGAGAAACAGTGAGAGTGAGAGAAACAGTGAGAGTGAGAGAAACAGTGAGAATGGGAGTAGGGGAAACAGTGAGAGTGAGAGAAGCAGGGAGATTGAGAGAAGTAGGGAGCGTGAGAGCAACAGGGAGAGTGGGAGAAACAGGGAGAGTGACAGTGGGAGTAACGGTGAGAGTGGGAGAAGCAGTGAGAGTGGGACAAACAGTGAGAGTGACAGTGGGAGAACCAGTGAGATTGGGAGAAGCAGTGAGAGTGGGAGAAAGAGTGTGAGTAAAAGTGAGAGTGACAGTGGAAGAAACAGTGAGAGTGAGAGAAACAGTGAGAGTGGGAGAAACAGTGAGAGTGGGAGAAATAGTGAGAGTGGGAGAAACAGTGAGAGTGGGAGAAACAGTGAGAGTGGGACAAACAGTGAGAGTGGGAGACACAGTGAGAGTGGGAGAAACATTGAGAGTGAGAGAAACATTGAGAGCGAGAGAAACAGTAAGACTGAGGGATACAGTGAGAGTGAGAGAAACAGTGAGAGTGAGAGAAAAAGTGAGAGTGGGAGTGGGAGAAACAGTGAGAGTCATATCAACAGTGAGACCGCGAGAAAAATTGAGAGAGGGTGAAACAGTGAGAGTGAGAGAAACAGTGAGAGTGAGAGAAAGATTGAGAGTTGGAGAAAGAGTGAGTGTGAGAGAAAAAATGAGATTGGGAGAAACAGTGAGAGTGAGAGAAACAGTGAGAGTGAGAGAAAAAGTGAGATTGAGAGAAAAAGTGAGATTGAGAGAAAAAGTGAGATTGGGAGAAACAGTGAGAGTGAGAGAAACAGTGAGAGTGAGAGAAACAGTGAGAGTGGGAGAAACAGTGAGAGTGGGAGAATCAGTGAGAGTAGGAGAAAGTGAGAGTGATAGAAACAGTGAGAGTGAGAGAAACAGTGAGAGTGAGAGAAATGGTGACAGTGTGAGAAAAAGTGAGGTGGGACAAATAGTGAGATTGGTAGATACAGTGAGAGTGGGAGATACAGTGAGAGTGGGAGAAAAAGTGAGAGTGAGAGAAACAGAGAAAGTGGGAGAAACAGTGAGAGTGAGAGAAACAACGAGAATGAGCGAAACAGCGAGAGTGTGAGAAACACCGAGATTGTGGGAAACAGCGAGAGTGAGAGAAACAGCGAGAGGGAGAGAAACAGTGATATTGAGAATGAGAGAAACAGTGGGAGTGGGAGAAACAGTGAGAGTGAGAGTGGGGGAAACAGTGAGAGTGGGGGAAACAGTGAGAGTGGGGGAAACAGTGAGAGTGGGAGAAACAGTGAGAGTGGGAGAAACAGTGAGAGTGACAGTTGGAGAAACAGTGAGAGTGAGAGAAACAGTGAGAGCGGGAGAAACAGTGAGAGTGAGAGAAACAGTGAGGGTGGGAGAAAGAGTGAGAGGGAGAGATACAGTTAGAGTGAGATGAACAGTTTGATTGAGAGAAACATTAAGAGTGAGAGAAACAGCGAGAGTTGGAGCAACAGTGAGATTAAGATAAACAGTGAGAGCGGGAGAAACAGTGAGGGCGGGAGAAACAGTGAGAGTGGGAGAAACAGTGATAGTGAGAGAAACAGTGAGAGTGAGAGATCCAGTGAGATTGAGAGAAACATCGAGATTGAGAGAAATAGCGAGAGTGAATGAGCGAGATTGAGAGATACAGTGATAGTGAGACTGAGAGAAACAGTGAGAGTGGGAGAGACAGTGAGAGTGAGAGAAACAATGAGAGTGAGAGTGGGAGGAACAGTGAGAGTGAGAGAAACAGGGAAAGTGGGAGAAACAGTGAGAGTGAGAGAAACAACGAGAATGAGCGAAACAGCGAGAGTGTGAGAAACAGCGAGAGTGTGAGAAACAGCGAGAGTGAGAGAAACAGTGAGAGTGAGAGAAACAGCGAGAGTGTGAGAAACTGTGAGAGTGAGAGAAACAGTGATATTGAGAATGAGAGAAACAGTGGGAGTGGGAGAAACAGTGAGAGTGAGAGAAACAGTGAGAGTGAGAGAAACAGTGAGAATGGGAGTAGGGGAAACAGTGAGAGTGAGAGAAGCAGGGAGATTGAGAGAAGTAGGGAGCGTGAGAGCAACAGGGAGAGTGGGAGAAACAGGGAGAGTGACAGTGGGAGTAACGGTGAGAGTGGGAGAAGCAGTGAGAGTGGGACAAACAGTGAGAGTGACAGTGGGAGAACCAGTGAGATTGGGAGAAGCAGTGAGAGTGGGAGAAAGAGTGTGAGTAAAAGTGAGAGTGACAGTGGAAGAAACAGTGAGAGTGAGAGAAACAGTGAGAGTGGGAGAAACAGTGAGAGTGGGAGAAATAGTGAGAGTGGGAGAAATAGTGAGAGTTGGAGAAACAGTGAGAGTGGGAGAAACAGTGAGAGTGGGACAAACCCTGAGAGTGGGAGACACAGTGAGAGTGGGAGAAACATTGAGAGTGAGAGAAACATTGAGAGCGAGAGAAACAGTAAGACTGAGGGATACAGTGAGAGTGAGAGAAACAGTGAGAGTGAGAGAAAAAGTGAGAGTGGGAGTGGGAGAAACAGTGAGAGTCATATCAACAGTGAGACCGCGAGAAAAATTGAGAGAGGGTGAAACAGTGAGAGTGAGAGAAACAGTGAGAGTGAGAGAAAGATTGAGAGTTGGAGAAAGAGTGAGTGTGAGAGAAAAAATGAGATTGGGAGAAACAGTGAGAGTGAGAGAAACAGTGAGAGTGAGAGAAAAAGTGAGATTGAGAGAAAAAGTGAGATTGGGAGAAACAGTGAGAGTGAGAGAAACAGTGAGAGTGAGAGAAACAGTGAGAGTGGGAGAAACAGTGAGAGTGGGAGAATCAGTGAGAGTAGGAGAACAGTGAGAGTGATAGAAACAGTGAGAGTGAGAGAAACAGTGAGAGTGAGAGAAATGGTGACAGTGTGAGAAAAAGTGAGGTGGGAGAAATAGTGAGATTGGTAGATACAGTGAGAGTGGGAGATACAGTGAGAGTGGGAGAAAAAGTGAGAGTGAGAGAAACATTGAGCGTTTGAGAAACTGTGAGAGTGAGAGATAGTGAGAGTTGGAGAAACAGTGAGATTAAGATAAACAGTGAGAGCGGGAGAAACAGTGAGAGCGGGAGAAACAGTGAGAGTGGGAGAAACAGTGAGAGTAGGAGAACAGTGAGAGTGAGAGAAACAGTGAGAGTGACAGTGGGAGAAACAGTGAGAGTGAGAGAAACACCGAGAGTGTGGGAAACAGTGAGAGTGAGAGAAACAGCGAGAGGGAGAGAAACAGTGATATTGAGAATGAGAGAAACAGTGGGAGTGGGAGAAACAGTGAGAGTGAGAGAAACAGTGAGAGTGAGAGTGGGAGAAACAGTGAGAGTGAGAGAAACATTGAGAGCGAGAGAAACAGTAAGACTGAGGGATACAGTGAGAGTGAGAGAAACAGTGAGAGTGAGAGAAAAAGTGAGAGTGGGAGAAACAGTGAGAGTGACAGTCGGAGAAACAGTGAGAGTGGGAGAAACAGTGAGGGTGGGAGAAAGAGTGAGAGGGAGAGATACAGTTAGAGTGAGATGAACAGTTAGATTGAGAGAAACATTAAGAGTGAGAGAAACAGCGAGAGTTGGAGCAACAGTGAGATTAAGATAAACAGTGAGAGCGGGAGAAACAGTGAGAGCGGGAGAAACAGTGAGAGTGGGAGAAACAGTGAGAGTGCGAGAAACTGTGAGAGTGGGAGAAACAGCAAGAGTGGGAGAAACAGCGAGAGTGAGAGAAACAGTGAGAGTGAGAGAAACAGTGAGATTGAGAGAAACAGTGAGATTGAGAGAAACATCGAGATTGAGAGAAATAGCGAGAGTAAGAGAATGAGCGAGATTGAGAGATACAGTGATAGTGAGACTGAGAGAAACAGTGAGAGTGGGAGAAACAGTGAGAGTGAGAGAAACAATGAGAGTGAGAGTGGGAAGAACAGTGAGAGTGAGAGAAACAGGGAAAGTGGGAGAAACTGTGAGAGTGAGAGATAGAGTGAGAGTTGGAGAAACAGTGAGAATGAGAGAAACAGTGAGAGCGTGAGAAACAGTGAGAGTGGGAGAAACAGTGAGAGTAGGAGAACAGTGAGAGTGAGAGAAACAGTGAGAGTGACAGTGGGAGAAACAGTGAGAGTGAGAGAAAAAGTGAGATTGGGAGAAACAGTGAGAATGAGAGAAAAAGTGAGATTGGGAGAAACAGTGATATTGGGAGAAACAGTGCGAGTGAGAAAAGCAGTGCGAGTGAGAGAAACAGTGAGAGTGAGAGAAACAGTGAGAATGAGAGTGGGAGTAACATTGAGAGTCATATAAACAGTGAGATTGAGAGAAAAAGTGAGGGAGGGAGAAACAGTGAGAGTGGGAGAACAGTGAGAGTGAGAGAAACAGTGAGAGTGAGAGAAATAGTGAGATTGTGAGAAAGAGTGGGTTTTGGGAGAAACAGTGAGAGGGAGAGAAACGGTGAGAGTGGGAGAAACAGTGAGAGTCAGAGAAACGGTGACAGTGAGAAAAACAGTGAGAGTCAGAGAAATAGTGAGAGTGAGAGTGGGAGAAACAGTGAGAGTGAGAGAAAGAGTGAGAGAGAGTGAAACAGTGAGAGTGAGATAAAAAGTGAGATTGGGAGGAACAGTGAGATTGGGAGAATGTGTAAGAGTGAGAGAATCAGTGAGAGGGAGAGAAACTGTGAGAGTGAGAATGGGAGAAGCAGTGAGAGTGAGAGAAACAGTGAGAGTGAGAGAAACAGTTTGAGTGAGAGAAACAGTGAGAGAGAGACAAAGAGTGAGATTTGGAGAAACAGTGAGAATGAGAGAAACAGTGAGATTGGGAGAAACAGTGAGAATAGGAGAACAGTGAGATTGAGAGAAACAGTGAGAGTGACAGTGGGAGAAACAGTGAGAGTGAGAGAAACAGTGAGAGTGGGAGAAACAGTGAGAGTGGGAGAAACAGTGAGAGTGGGAGAAACAGTGGGAGTGGGAGAAACAGTGAGAGTGCGAGAAACTGTGAGAGTGGGAGAAACAGTGAGAGTGACAGTGGGAGAAACAGTGAGAGTGAGAGAAACAGTGAGGGTGGGAGAAAGAGTGAGAGGGAGAGAAACAGTTAGAGTGAGATGAACAGTTAGATTGAAAGAATCAGTGAGAGTGAGAGAAACAGCGAGAGTTGGAGCAACAGTGAGATTAAGATAAACAGTGAGAGCGGGAGAAACAGTGAGAGCGGGAGAAACAGTGAGAGCGGGAGAAACAGTGAGAGTGCGAGAAACTGTGAGAGTGGGAGAAACAGTGAGAGTAGGAGAACAGTGAGAGTGAGAGAAACAGTGAGAGTGACAGTGGGAGAAACAGTGAGAGTGAGAGAAACACCGAGAGTGTGGGAAACAGTGAGAGTGAGAGAAACAGCGAGAGGGAGAGAAACAGTGATATTGAGAATGAGAGAAACAGTGGGAGTGGGAGAAACAGTGAGAGTGAGAGAAACAGTGAGAGTGAGAGTGGGAGAAACAGTGAGAGTGAGAGAAACATTGAGAGCGAGAGAAACAGTAAGACTGAGGGATACAGTGAGAGTGAGAGAAACAGTGAGAGTGAGAGAAAAAGTGAGAGTGGGAGAAACAGTGAGAGTGACAGTTGGAGAAAAAGTGAGAGTGGGAGAAACAGTGAGGGTGGGAGAAAGAGTGAGAGGGAGAGATACAGTTAGAGTGAGATGAACAGTTAGATTGAGAGAAACATTAAGAGTGAGAGAAACAGCGAGAGTTGGAGCAACAGTGAGATTAAGATAAACAGTGAGAGCGGGAGAAACAGTGAGAGCGGGAGAAACAGTGAGAGTGGGAGAAACAGTGAGAGTGCGAGAAACTGTGAGAGTGGGAGAAACAGCAAGAGTGGGAGAAACAGTGAGAGTGAGAGAAACAGTGAGAGTGAGAGAAACAGTGAGAGTGAGAGAAACAGTGAGATTGAGAGAAACATCGAGATTGAGAGAAATAGCGAGAGTGAGAGAATGAGCGAGATTGAGAGATACAGTGATAGTGAGACTGAGAGAAACAGTGAGAGTGGGAGAAACAGTGAGAGTGAGAGAAACAATGAGAGTGAGAGTGGGAAGAACAGTGAGAGTGAGAGAAACAGGGAAAGTGGGAGAAACAGTGAGAGTGAGAGAAACAGTGAGAGTGAGAGAAAGATTGAGAGTTGGAGAAACATTGAGTGTGAGAGAAAAAATGAGATTGGGAGAAAAAGTGAGATTGAGAGAAAAAGTGAGATTGGGAGAAACAGTGAGAGTGAGAGAAACAGTGCGATTTGAAGAAATAGTGAGAGTGGGAGAAATAGTGAGAGTGGGAGAAACAGTGAGAGTGGGAGAATCAGTGAGAGTAGGAGAACAGTGAGAGTGATAGAAACAGTGAGAGTGAGAGAAACAGTGAGAGTGAGAGAAAAAGTGAGAGTGAGAGAAACAGTGAGAGTGAGAGAAACAGTGAGAGTGAGAGAAACAGTGAGAGTGAGAGAAACAGTGAGAGTGAGAGAAACAGTGAGAGTGAGAGAAATGGTGACAGTGTGAGAAAAAGTGAGGTGGGAGAAATAGTGAGATTGGTAGATACAGTGAGAGTGGCAGATACAGTGAGAGTGGGAGAAAAAGTGAGAGTGAGAGAAACAGTGAGAGTGAGAGAAACATTGAGCGTTTGAGAAACTGTGAGAGTGAGAGATAGAGTGAGAGTTGGAGAAACAGTGAGAATGAGAGAAACAGTGAGAGCGTGAGAAACAGTGAGAGTGAGAGAAACAGTGAGAGTGGGGGAAACAGTGAGAGTAGGAGAACAGTGACAGTGAGAGAAACAGTGAGAGTGACAGTGGGAGAAACAGTGAGAGTGAGAGAAACAGTAAGACTGAGGGATACAGTGAGAGTGAGAGAAACAGTGAGAGTGAGAGAAAAAGTGAGAGTGGGAGAAACAGTGAGAGTGGCAGTCGGAGAAACAGTGAGAGTGGGAGAAACAGTGAGGGTGGGAGAAAGAGTGAGAGGGAGAGATACAGTTAGAGTGAGATGAACAGTTAGATTGAGAGAAACATTAAGAGTGAGAGAAACAGCGAGAGTTGGAGCAACAGTGAGATTAAGATAAACAGTGAGAGCGGGAGAAACAGTGAGAGCGGGAGAAACAGTGAGAGTGGGAGAAACAGTGAGAGTGCGAGAAACTGTGAGAGTGGGAGAAACAGCAAGAGTGGGAGAAACAGCGAGAGTGAGAGAAACAGTGAGATTGAGAGAAACAGTGAGATTGAGAGAAACATCGAGATTGAGCGAAATAGCGAGAGTGAGAGAATGAGCGAGATTGAGAGATACAGTGATAGTGAGACTGAGAGAAACAGTGAGAGTGGGAGAAACAGTGAGAGTGAGAGAAACAATGAGAGTGAGAGTGGGAAGAACAGTGAGAGTGAGAGAAACAGGGAAAGTGGGAGAAACAGTGAGAGTGAGAGAAACAGTGAGAGTGAGAGAAAGATTGAGAGTTGGAGAAACATTGAGTGTGAGAGAAAAAATGAGATTGGGAGAAACAGTGAGAGTGAGAGAAAAAGTGAGATTGAGAGAAAAAGTGAGAGTGGGAGAATCAGTGAGAGTAGGAGAACAGTGAGAGTGATAGAAACAGTGAGAGTGAGAGAAACAGTGAGAGTGAGAGAAATGGTGACAGTGTGAGAAAAAGTGAGGTGGGAGAAATAGTGAGATTGGTAGATACAGTGAGAGTGGGAGATACAGTGAGAGTGGGTGAAAAAGTGAGAGTGAGAGAAACAGTGAGAGTGAGAGAAACATTGAGCGTTTGAGAAACTGTGAGAGTGAGAGATAGAGTGAGAGTTGGAGAAACAGTGAGAATGAGAGAAACAGTGAGAGCGTGAGAAACAGTGAGAGTGGGAGAAACAGTGAGAGTAGGAGAACAGTGAGAGTGAGAGAAACAGTGAGAGTGACAGTGGGAGAAACAGTGAGAGTGAGAGAAAAAGTGAGATTGGGAGAAACAGTGAGAATGAGAGAAAAAGTGAGATTGGGAGAAACAGTGATATTGGGAGAAACAGTGCGAGTGAGAAAAGCAGTGCGAGTGAGAGAAACAGTGAGAGTGAGAGAAACAGTGAGAATGAGAGTGGGAGTAACATTGAGAGTCATATAAACAGTGAGATTGAGAGAAAAAGTGAGGGAGGGAGAAACAGTGAGAGTGAGAGAAACAGTGAGAGTGAGAGAAATAGTGAGATTGTGAGAAAGAGTGGGTTTTGGGAGAAACAGTGAGAGGGAGAGAAACGGTGAGAGTGGGAGAAACAGTGAGAGTCAGAGAAACGGTGACAGTGAGAAAAACAGTGAGAGTCAGAGAAATAGTGAGAGTGAGAGTGGGAGAAACAGTGAGAGTGAGAGAAAGAGTGAGAGAGAGTGAAACAGTGAGAGTGAGATAAAAAGTGAGATTGGGAGGAACAGTGAGATTGGGAGAATGTGTAAGAGTGAGAGAATCAGTGAGAGGGAGAGAAACTGTGAGAGTGAGAATGGGAGAAGCAGTGAGAGTGAGAGAAACAGTGAGAGTGAGAGAAACAGTTTGAGTGAGAGAAACAGTGAGAGTGAGACAAAGAGTGAGATTTGGAGAAACAGTGAGAATGAGAGAAACAGTGAGATTGGGAGAAACAGTGAGAATAGGAGAACAGTGAGATTGAGAGAAACAGTGAGAGTGACAGTGGGAGAAACAGTGAGAGTGAGAGAAACAGTGAGAGTGGGAGAAACAGTGAGAGTGGGAGAAACAGTGAGGGTGAGAAAAATAGTGAGAGGTAGAGAAACAGTGAGAGTGGGAGAAACAGTGAGATTAGGAGAACAGTGAGAGTGGGAGAAACAGTGAGAGTGGGAGAAACAGTGAGGGTGAGAAAGGTAGTGAGAGGTAGAGAAACAGTGAGAGTGGGAGAAACATTGAGATTAGGAGAACAGTGAGGGTGGGAGAAACAGTGAGAGGGAGTGAAACAGTTAGAGTGAGATGAACAGTTAGATGGAGAGAAACAGTGAGAGTGAGAGAAACAGTGAGAGTTGGAGCAACAGTGAGATTAAGATAAACGGTGAGAGCGGGAGAAAAAGTGAGAGCGGGAGAAACAGTGGGAGTGGGAGAAACAGTGAGAGTGCGAGAAACTGTGAGAGTGGGAGAAACAGTGAGAGTAGGAGAACAGTGAGAGTGAGAGAAACAGTGAGAGTGACAGTGGGAGAAACAGTGAGAGTGAGAGAAACAGTGAGGGTGGGAGAAAGAGTGAGAGGGAGAGAAACAGTTAGAGTGAGATGAACAGTTAGATTGAAAGAATCAGTGAGAGTGAGAGAAACAGCGAGAGTTGGAGCAACAGTGAGATTAAGATAAACAGTGAGAGCGGGAGAAACAGTGAGAGCGGGAGAAACAGTGAGAGTGCGAGAAACTGTGAGAGTGGGAGAAACAGTGAGAGTAGGAGAACAGTGAGAGTGAGAGAAACAGTGAGAGTGACAGTGGGAGAAACAGTGAGAGTGAGAGAAACACCGAGAGTGTGGGAAACAGTGAGACTGAGAGAAACAGCGAGAGGGAGAGAAACAGTGATATTGAGAATGAGAGAAACAGTGGGAGTGGGAGAAACAGTGAGAGTGAGAGAAACAGTGAGAGTGAGAGTGGGAGAAACAGTGAGAGTGAGAGAAACATTGAGAGCGAGAGAAACAGTAAGACTGAGGGATACAGTGAGAGTGAGAGAAACAGTGAGAGTGAGAGAAAAAGTGAGAGTGGGAGAAACAGTGAGAGTGACAGTTGGAGAAAAAGTGAGAGTGGGAGAAACAGTGAGGGTGGGAGAAAGAGTGAGAGGGAGAGATACAGTTAGAGTGAGATGAACAGTTAGATTGAGAGAAACATTAAGAGTGAGAGAAACAGCGAGAGTTGGAGCAACAGTGAGATTAAGATAAACAGTGAGAGCGGGAGAAACAGTGAGAGCGGGAGAAACAGTGAGAGCGGGAGAAACAGTGAGAGCGGGAGAAACAGTGAGAGTGCGAGAAACTGTGAGAGTGGGAGAAACAGCAAGAGTGGGAGAAACAGTGAGAGTGAGAGAAACAGTGAAAATGAGAGTGGGAGTAACATTGAGAGTCATATAAACAGTGAGATTGAGAGAAAAAGTGAGGGAGGGAGAAACAGTGAGAGTGGGAGAACAGTGAGAGTGAGAGAAACAGTGAGAGTGAGAGAAATAGTGAGATTGTGAGAAAGAGTGGGTTTTGGGAGAAACAGTGAGAGGGAGAGAAACGGTGAGAGTGGGAGAAACAGTGAGAGTCAGAGAAACGGTGACAGTGAGAAAAACAGTGAGAGTCAGAGAAATAGTGAGAGTGAGAGTGGGAGAAACAGTGAGAGTGAGAGAAAGAGTGAGAGAGAGTAAAACAGTGAGAGTGAGATAAAAAGTGAGATTGGGAGGAACAGTGAGATTGGGAGAATGTGTAAGAGTGAGAGAATCAGTGAGAGGGAGAGAAACTGTGAGAGTGAGAATGGGAGAAGCAGTGAGAGTGAGAGAAACAGTGAGAGTGAGAGAAACAGTTTGAGTGAGAGAAACAGTGAGAGTGAGACAAAGAGTGAGATTTGGAGAAACAGTGAGAATGAGAGAAACAGTGAGATTGGGAGAAACAGTGAGAATAGGAGAACAGTGAGATTGAGAGAAACAGTGAGAGTGACAGTGGGAGAAACAGTGAGAGTGAGAGAAACAGTGAGAGTGGGAGAAACAGTGAGAATGAGAGAAAAAGTGAGATTGGGAGAAACAGTGAGGGTGAGAAAAATAGTGAGAGGTAGAGAAACAGTGAGAGTGGGAGAAACAGTGAGATTAGGAGAACAGTGAGGGTGGGAGAAACAGTGAGATTAGGAGAACAGTGAGGGTGGGAGAAACAGTGAGAGGGAGTGAAACAGTGAGAGTGGGAGAAACAGTGAGAGTGGGAGAAACAGTGAGGGTGAGAAAAATAGTGAGAGGTAGAGAAACAGTGAGAGTGGGAGAAACAGTGAGATTAGGAGAACAGTGAGGGTGGGAGAAACAGTGAGATTAGGAGAACAGTGAGGGTGGGAGAAACAGTGAGAGGGAGTGAAACAGTTAGAGTGAGATGAACAGTTAGATGGAGAGAAACAGTGAGAGTGAGAGAAACAGTGAGAGTTGGAGCAACAGTGAGATTAAGATAAACGGTGAGAGCGGGAGAAAAAGTGAGAGCGGGAGAAACAGTGGGAGTGGGAGAAACAGTGAGAGTGCGAGAAACTGTGAGAGTGGGAGAAACAGTGAGAGTAGGAGAACAGTGAGAGTGAGAGAAACAGTGAGAGTGACAGTGGGAGAAACAGTGAGAGTGAGAGAAACAGTGAGGGTGGGAGAAACAGTGAGAGTGAGAGAAACAGTGAGAGTGACAGTGGGAGAAACAGTGAGAGTGAGAGAAACAGTGAGGGTGGGAGAAACAGTGAGGGTGGGAGAAAGAGTGAGAGGGAGAGAAACAGTTAGAGTGAGATGAACAGTTAGATTGAAAGAATCAGTGAGAGTGAGAGAAACAGCGAGAGTTGGAGCAACAGTGAGATTAAGATAAACAGTGAGAGCGGGAGAAACAGTGAGAGCGGGAGAAACAGTGAGAGCGGGAGAAACAGTGAGAGTGCGAGAAACTGTGAGAGTGGGAGAAACAGTGAGAGTAGGAGAACAGTGAGAGTGAGAGAAACAGTGAGAGTGACAGTGGGAGAAACAGTGAGAGTGAGAGAAACACCGAGAGTGTGGGAAACAGTGAGAGTGAGAGAAACAGCGAGAGGGAGAGAAACAGTGATATTGAGAATGAGAGAAACAGTGGGAGTGGGAGAAACAGTGAGAGTGAGAGAAACAGTGAGAGTGAGAGTGGGAGAAACAGTGAGAGTGAGAGATACATTGAGAGCGAGAGAAACAGTAAGACTGAGGGATACAGTGAGAGTGAGAGAAACAGTGAGAGTGAGAGAAAAAGTGAGAGTGGGAGAAACAGTGAGAGTGACAGTTGGAGAAAAAGTGAGAGTGGGAGAAACAGTGAGGGTGGGAGAAAGAGTGAGAGGGAGAGATACAGTTAGAGTGAGATGAACAGTTAGATTGAGAGAAACATTAAGAGTGAGAGAAACAGCGAGAGTTGGAGCAACAGTGAGATTAAGATAAACAGTGAGAGCGGGAGAAACAGTGAGAGCGGGAGAAACAGTGAGAGCGGGAGAAACAGTGAGAGTGCGAGAAACTGTGAGAGTGGGAGAAACAGCAAGAGTGGGAGAAACAGTGAGAGTGAGAGAAACAGTGAGAGTGAGAGAAACAGTGAGATTGAGAGAAACATCGAGATTGAGAGAAATAGCGAGAGTGAGAGAATGAGCGAGATTGAGAGATACAGTGATAGTGAGACAGAGAAACAGTGAGAGTGGGAGAAACAGTGAGAGTGAGAGAAACAATGAGAGTGAGAGTGGGAAGAACAGTGAGAGTGAGAGAAACAGGGAAAGTGGGAGAAACAGTGAGAGTGAGAGAAACAGTGAGAGTGAGAGAAAGATTGAGAGTTGGAGAAACATTGAGTGTGAGAGAAAAAATGAGATTGGGAGAAAAAGTGAGATTGAGAGAAAAAGTGAGATTGGGAGAAGCAGTGAGAGTGAGAGAAACAGTGCGATTTGAAGAAATAGTGAGAGTGGGAGAAATAGTGAGAGTGGGAGAAACGGTGAGATTAAGATAAACAGTGAGAGCGGGAGAAACAGTGAGAGCGGGAGAAACAGTGAGAGTGGGAGAAACAGTGAGAGTAGGAGAACAGTGAGAGTGAGAGAAACAGTGAGAGTGACAGTGGGAGAAACAGTGAGAGTGAGAGAAACACCGAGAGTGTGGGAAACAGTGAGACTGAGAGAAACAGCGAGAGGGAGAGAAACAGTGATATTGAGAATGAGAGAAACAGTGGGAGTGGGAGAAACAGTGAGAGTGAGAGAAACAGTGAGAGTGAGAGTGGGAGAAACAGTGAGAGTGAGAGAAACATTGAGAGCGAGAGAAACAGTAAGACTGAGGGATACAGTGAGAGTGAGAGAAACAGTGAGAGTGAGAGAAAAAGTGAGAGTGGGAGAAACAGTGAGAGTGACAGTCGGAGAAACAGTGACAGTGGGAGAAACAGTGAGGGTGGGAGAAAGAGTGAGAGGGAGAGATACAGTTAGAGTGAGATGAACAGTTAGATTGAGAGAAACATTAAGAGTGAGAGAAACAGCGAGAGTTGGAGCAACAGTGAGATTAAGATAAACAGTGAGAGCGGGAGAAACAGTGAGAGCGGGAGAAACAGTGAGAGCGGGAGAAACAGTGAGAGTGGGAGAAACAGTGAGAGTGGGAGAAACAGTGAGAGTGAGAGAAACAGTGAGAGTGAGAGAAACAGTGAGATTGAGAGAAACATCGAGATTGAGAGAAATAGCGAGAGTGAGAGAATGAGCGAGATTGAGAGATACAGTGATAGTGAGACTGAGAGAAACAGTGAGAGTGGGAGAAACAGTGAGAGTGAGAGAAACAATGAGAGTGAGAGTGGGAAGAACAGTGAGAGTGAGAGAAACAGGGAAAGTGGGAGAAACAGTGAGAGTGAGAGAAACAGTGAGAGTGAGAGAAAGATTGAGAGTTGGAGAAACATTGAGTGTGAGAGAAAAAATGAGATTGGGAGAAACAGTGAGAGTGAGAGAAAAAGTGAGATTGAGAGAAAAAGTGAGATTGGGAGAAACAGTGAGAGTGAGAGAAAAAGTGAGATTGAGAGAAAAAATGAGAATGGGAGAAACAGTGAGAGTGAGAGAAAAAGTGAGATTGAGAGAAAAAGTGAGATTGGGAGAAACAGTGAGAGTGAGAGAAACAGTGCGATTTGAAGAAAAAGTGAGAGTGGGAGAAACAGTGAGAGTAGGAGAACAGTGAGAGTGATAGAAACAGTGAGAGTGAGAGAAACAGTGAGAGTGAGAGAAATGGTGACAGTGTGAGAAAAAGTGAGGTGGGAGAAATAGTGAGATTGGTAGATACAGTGAGAGTGGGAGATACAGTGAGAGTGGGTGAAAAAGTGAGAGTGAGAGAAACAGTGAGAGTGAGAGAAACATTGAGCGTTTGAGAAACTGTGAGAGTGAGAGATAGAGTGAGAGTTGGAGAAACAGTGAGAATGAGAGAAACAGTGAGAGCGTGAGAAACAGTGAGAGTGGGAGAAACAGTGAGAGTAGGAGAACAGTGAGAGTGAGAGAAACAGTGAGAGTGACAGTGGGAGAAACAGTGAGAGTGAGAGAAAAAGTGAGATTGGGAGAAACAGTGAGAATGAGAGAAAAAGTGAGATTGGGAGAAACAGTGATATTGGGAGAAACAGTGCGAGTGAGAAAAGCAGTGCGAGTGAGAGAAACAGTGAGAGTGAGAGAAACAGTGAGAATGAGAGTGGGAGTAACATTGAGAGTCATATAAACAGTGAGATTGAGAGAAAAAGTGAGGGAGGGAGAAACAGTGAGAGTGGGAGAACAGTGAGAGTGAGAGAAACAGTGAGAGTGAGAGAAATAGTGAGATTGTGAGAAAGAGTGGGTTTTGGGAGAAACAGTGAGAGGGAGAGAAACGGTGAGAGTGGGAGAAACAGTGAGAGTCAGAGAAACGGTGACAGTGAGAAAAACAGTGAGAGTCAGAGAAATAGTGAGAGTGAGAGTGGGAGAAACAGTGAGAGTGAGAGAAAGAGTGAGAGAGAGTGAAACAGTGAGAGTGAGATAAAAAGTGAGATTGGGAGGAACAGTGAGATTGGGAGAATGTGTAAGAGTGAGAGAATCAGTGAGAGGGAGAGAAACTGTGAGAGTGAGAATGGGAGAAGCAGTGAGAGTGAGAGAAACAGTGAGAGTGAGAGAAACAGTTTGAGTGAGAGAAACAGTGAGAGTGAGACAAAGAGTGAGATTTGGAGAAACAGTGAGAATGAGAGAAACAGTGAGATTGGGAGAAACAGTGAGAATAGGAGAACAGTGAGATTGAGAGAAACAGTGAGAGTGACAGTGGGAGAAACAGTGAGAGTGAGAGAAACAGTGAGAGTGGGAGAAACAGTGAGAGTGGGAGAAACAGTGAGGGTGAGAAAAATAGTGAGAGGTAGAGAAACAGTGAGAGTGGGAGAAACAGTGAGATTAGGAGAACAGTGAGAGTGGGAGAAACATTGAGATTAGGAGAACAGTGAGGGTGGGAGAAACAGTGAGAGGGAGTGAAACAGTTAGAGTGAGATGAACAGTTAGATGGAGAGAAACAGTGAGAGTGAGAGAAACAGTGAGAGTTGGAGCAACAGTGAGATTAAGATAAACGGTGAGAGCGGGAGAAAAAGTGAGAGCGGGAGAAACAGTGGGAGTGGGAGAAACAGTGAGAGTGCGAGAAACTGTGAGAGTGGGAGAAACAGTGAGAGTAGGAGAACAGTGAGAGTGAGAGAAACAGTGAGAGTGACAGTGGGAGAAACAGTGAGAGTGAGAGAAACAGTGAGGGTGGGAGAAAGAGTGAGAGGGAGAGAAACAGTTAGAGTGAGATGAACAGTTAGATTGAAAGAATCAGTGAGAGTGAGAGAAACAGCGAGAGTTGGAGCAACAGTGAGATTAAGATAAACAGTGAGAGTGGGAGAAACTGTGAGAGTGCGAGAAACTGTGAGAGTGCGAGAAACTGTGAGAGTGGGAGAAACAGTGAGAGTAGGAGAACAGTGAGAGTGAGAGAA
Source organism: Carcharodon carcharias (assembly GCF_017639515.1). NCBI lineage: Eukaryota > Metazoa > Chordata > Chondrichthyes > Lamniformes > Lamnidae > Carcharodon > Carcharodon carcharias. The sequence goes on along the minus strand of NC_054478.1, from coordinate 2,553,730 downwards.
ACAGTGAGAGTGACAGTGGGAGAAACAGTGAGAGTGAGAGAAACACCGAGAGTGTGGGAAACAGTGAGAGTGAGAGAAACAGCGAGAGGGAGAGAAACAGTGATATTGAGAATGAGAGAAACAGTGGGAGTGGGAGAAACAGTGAGAGTGAGAGAAACAGTGAGAGTGACAGTCGGAGAAACAGTGAGAGTGGGAGAAACAGTGAGGGTGGGAGAAAGAGTGAGAGGGAGAGATACAGTTAGAGTGAGATGAACAGTTAGATTGAGAGAAACATTAAGAGTGAGAGAAACAGCGAGAGTTGGAGCAACAGTGAGATTAAGATAAACAGTGAGAGCGGGAGAAACAGTGAGAGCGGGAGAAACAGTGAGAGTGGGAGAAACAGTGAGAGTGCGAGAAACTGTGAGAGTGGGAGAAACAGCAAGAGTGGGAGAAACAGCGAGAGTGAGAGAAACAGTGAGAGTGAGAGAAACAGTGAGATTGAGAGAAACAGTGAGATTGAGAGAAACATCGAGATTGAGAGAAATAGCGAGAGTGAGAGAATGAGCGAGATTGAGAGATACAGTGATAGTGAGACTGAGAGAAACAGTGAGAGTGGGAGAAACAGTGAGAGTGAGAGAAACAATGAGAGTGAGAGTGGGAAGAACAGTGAGAGTGAGAGAAACAGGGAAAGTGGGAGAAACAGTGAGAGTGAGAGAAACAGTGAGAGTGAGAGAAAGATTGAGAGTTGGAGAAACATTGAGTGTGAGAGAAAAAATGAGATTGGGAGAAACAGTGAGAGTGAGAGAAAAAGTGAGATTGAGAGAAAAAGTGAGAGTGGGAGAATCAGTGAGAGTAGGAGAACAGTGAGAGTGATAGAAACAGTGAGAGTGAGAGAAACAGTGAGAGTGAGAGAAATGGTGACACTGTGAGAAAAAGTGAGGTGGGAGAAATAGTGAGATTGGTAGATACAGTGAGAGTGGGAGATACAGTGAGAGTGGGTGAAAAAGTGAGAGTGAGAGAAACAGTGAGAGTGAGAGAAACATTGAGCATTTGAGAAACTGTGAGAGTGAGAGAAACAGTGAGAGTTGGAGAAACAGTGAGAATGAGAGAAACAGTGAGAGCGTGAGAAACAGTGAGAGTGGGAGAAACAGTGAGAGGGAGAGATACAGTTAGAGTGAGATGAACAGTTAGATTGAGAGAAACATTAAGAGTGAGAGAAACAGCGAGAGTTGGAGCAACAGTGAGATTAAGATAAACAGTGAGAGCGGGAGAAACAGTGAGAGCGGGAGAAACAGTGAGAGCGGGAGAAACAGTGAGAGCGGGAGAAACAGTGAGAGTGCGAGAAACTGTGAGAGTGGGAGAAACAGTGAGAGTCATATAAACAGTGAGATTGAGAGAAAAAGTGTGGGAGGGAGAAACAGTGAGAGTGGGAGAACAGTGAGAGTGAGAGAAACAGTGAGAGTGAGAGAAATAGTGAGATTGTGAGAAAGAGTGGGTTTTGGGAGAAACAGTGAGAGGGAGAGAAACGGTGAGAGTGGGAGAAACAGTGAGAGTCAGAGAAACGGTGACAGTGAGAAAAACAGTGAGAGTCAGAGAAATAGTGAGAGTGAGAGTGGGAGAAACAGTGAGAGTGAGAGAAAGAGTGAGAGAGAGTGAAACAGTGAGAGTGAGATAAAAAGTGAGATTGGGAGGAACAGTGAGATTGGGAGAATGTGTAAGAGTGAGAGAATCAGTGAGAGGGAGAGAAACTGTGAGAGTGAGAATGGGAGAAGCAGTGAGAGTGAGAGAAACAGTGAGAGTGAGAGAAACAGTTTGAGTGAGAGAAACAGTGAGAGTGAGACAAAGAGTGAGATTTGGAGAAACAGTGAGAATGAGAGAAACAGTGAGATTGGGAGAAACAGTGAGAATAGGAGAACAGTGAGATTGAGAGAAACAGTGAGAGTGACAGTGGGAGAAACAGTGAGAGTGAGAGAAACAGTGAGAGTGGGAGAAACAGTGAGAGTGGGAGAAACAGTGAGGGTGAGAAAAATAGTGAGAGGTAGAGAAACAGTGAGAGTGGGAGAAACAGTGAGATTAGGAGAACAGTGAGAGTGGGAGAAACATTGAGATTAGGAGAACAGTGAGGGTGGGAGAAACAGTGAGAGGGAGTGAAACAGTTAGAGTGAGATGAACAGTTAGATGGAGAGAAACAGTGAGAGTGAGAGAAACAGTGAGAGTTGGAGCAACAGTGAGATTAAGATAAACGGTGAGAGCGGGAGAAAAAGTGAGAGCGGGAGAAACAGTGGGAGTGGGAGAAACAGTGAGAGTGCGAGAAACTGTGAGAGTGGGAGAAACAGTGAGAGTAGGAGAACAGTGAGAGTGAGAGAAACAGTGAGAGTGACAGTGGGAGAAACAGTGAGAGTGAGAGAAAGAGTGAGAGAGAGTGAAACAGTGAGAGTGAGATAAAAAGTGAGATTGGGAGGAACAGTGAGATTGGGAGAATGTGTAAGAGTGAGAGAATCAGTGAGAGGGAGAGAAACTGTGAGAGTGAGAATGGGAGAAGCAGTGAGAGTGAGAGAAACAGTGAGAGTGAGAGAAACAGTTTGAGTGAGAGAAACAGTGAGAGTGAGACAAAGAGTGAGATTTGGAGAAACAGTGAGAATGAGAGAAACTGTGAGAGTGGGAGAAACAGTGAGATTAGGAGAACAGTGAGATTGAGAGAAACAGTGAGAGTGACAGTGGGAGAAACAGTGAGAGTGAGAGAAACAGTGAGAGTGGGAGAAACAGTGAGAGTGGGAGAAACAGTGAGGGTGAGAAAAATAGTGAGAGGTAGAGAAACAGTGAGAGTGGGAGAAACAGTGAGATTAGGAGAACAGTGAGAGTGGGAGAAACATTGAGATTAGGAGAACAGTGAGGGTGGGAGAAACAGTGAGAGGGAGTGAAACAGTTAGAGTGAGATGAACAGTTAGATGGAGAGAAACAGTGAGAGTGAGAGAAACAGTGAGAGTTGGAGCAACAGTGAGATTAAGATAAACGGTGAGAGCGGGAGAAAAAGTGAGAGCGGGAGAAACAGTGGGAGTGGGAGAAACAGTGAGAGTGCGAGAAACTGTGAGAGTGGGAGAAACAGTGAGAGTAGGAGAACAGTGAGAGTGAGAGAAACAGTGAGAGTGACAGTGGGAGAAACAGTGAGAGTGAGAGAAACAGTGAGGGTGGGAGAAAGAGTGAGAGGGAGAGAAACAGTTAGAGTGAGATGAACAGTTAGATTGAAAGAATCAGTGAGAGTGAGAGAAACAGCGAGAGTTGGAGCAACAGTGAGATTAAGATAAACAGTGAGAGCGGGAGAAACAGTGAGAGCGGGAGAAACAGTGAGAGTGCGAGAAACTGTGAGAGTGGGAGAAACAGTGAGAGTAGGAGAACAGTGAGAGTGAGAGAAACAGTGAGAGTGACAGTGGGAGAAACAGTGAGAGTGAGAGAAACACCGAGAGTGTGGGAAACAGTGAGAGTGAGAGAAACAGCGAGAGGGAGAGAAACAGTGATATTGAGAATGAGAGAAACAGTGGGAGTGGGAGAAACAGTGAGAGTGAGAGAAACAGTGAGAGTGAGAGTGGGAGAAACAGTGAGAGTGAGAGAAACATTGAGAGCGAGAGAAACAGTAAGACTGAGGGATACAGTGAGAGTGAGAGAAACAGTGAGAGTGAGAGAAAAAGTGAGAGTGGGAGAAACAGTGAGAGTGACAGTTGGAGAAAAAGTGAGAGTGGGAGAAACAGTGAGGGTGGGAGAAAGAGTGAGAGGGAGAGATACAGTTAGAGTGAGATGAACAGTTAGATTGAGAGAAACATTAAGAGTGAGAGAAACAGCGAGAGTTGGAGCAACAGTGAGATTAAGATAAACAGTGAGAGCGGGAGAAACAGTGAGAGCGGGAGAAACAGTGAGAGCGGGAGAAACAGTGAGAGCGGGAGAAACAGTGAGAGTGCGAGAAACTGTGAGAGTGGGAGAAACAGTGAGAGTGAGAGAAACAGTGAGAGTGAGAGAAATGGTGACAGTGTGAGAAAAAGTGAGGTGGGAGAAATAGTGAGATTGGTAGATACAGTGAGAGTGGGAGATACAGTGAGAGTGGGTGAAAAAGTGAGAGTGAGAGAAACAGTGAGAGTGAGAGAAACATTGAGCGTTTGAGAAACTGTGAGAGTGAGAGATAGAGTGAGAGTTGGAGAAACAGTGAGAATGAGAGAAACAGTGAGAGCGTGAGAAACAGTGAGAGTGGGAGAAACAGTGAGAGTAGGAGAACAGTGAGAGTGAGAGAAACAGTGAGAGTGACAGTGGGAGAAACAGTGAGAGTGAGAGAAAAAGTGAGATTGGGAGAAACAGTGAGAATGAGAGAAAAAGTGAGATTGGGAGAAACAGTGATATTGGGAGAAACAGTGCGAGTGAGAAAAGCAGTGCGAGTGAGAGAAACAGTGAGAGTGAGAGAAACAGTGAGAATGAGAGTGGGAGTAACATTGAGAGTCATATAAACAGTGAGATTGAGAGAAAAAGTGAGGGAGGGAGAAACAGTGAGAGTGGGAGAACAGTGAGAGTGAGAGAAACAGTGAGAGTGAGAGAAATAGTGAGATTGTGAGAAAGAGTGGGTTTTGGGAGAAACAGTGAGAGGGAGAGAAACGGTGAGAGTGGGAGAAACAGTGAGAGTCAGAGAAACGGTGACAGTGAGAAAAACAGTGAGAGTCAGAGAAATAGTGAGAGTGAGAGTGGGAGAAACAGTGAGAGTGAGAGAAAGAGTGAGAGAGAGTGAAACAGTGAGAGTGAGATAAAAAGTGAGATTGGGAGGAACAGTGAGATTGGGAGAATGTGTAAGAGTGAGAGAATCAGTGAGAGGGAGAGAAACTGTGAGAGTGAGAATGGGAGAAGCAGTGAGAGTGAGAGAAACAGTGAGAGTGAGAGAAACAGTTTGAGTGAGAGAAACAGTGAGAGTGAGACAAAGAGTGAGATTTGGAGAAACAGTGAGAATGAGAGAAACAGTGAGATTGGGAGAAACAGTGAGAATAGGAGAACAGTGAGATTGAGAGAAACAGTGAGAGTGACAGTGGGAGAAACAGTGAGAGTGAGAGAAACAGTGAGAGTGGGAGAAACAGTGAGAGTGGGAGAAACAGTGAGGGTGAGAAAAATAGTGAGAGGTAGAGAAACAGTGAGAGTGGGAGAAACAGTGAGATTAGGAGAACAGTGAGAGTGGGAGAAACATTGAGATTAGGAGAACAGTGAGGGTGGGAGAAACAGTGAGAGGGAGTGAAACAGTTAGAGTGAGATGAACAGTTAGATGGAGAGAAACAGTGAGAGTGAGAGAAACAGTGAGAGTTGGAGCAACAGTGAGATTAAGATAAACGGTGAGAGCGGGAGAAAAAGTGAGAGCGGGAGAAACAGTGGGAGTGGGAGAAACAGTGAGAGTGCGAGAAAATGTGAGAGTGGGAGAAACAGTGAGAGTAGGAGAACAGTGAGAGTGAGAGAAACAGTGAGAGTGACAGTGGGAGAAACAGTGAGAGTGAGAGAAAGAGTGAGAGAGAGTGAAACAGTGAGAGTGAGATAAAAAGTGAGATTGGGAGGAACAGTGAGATTGGGAGAATGTGTAAGAGTGAGAGAATCAGTGAGAGGGAGAGAAACTGTGAGAGTGAGAATGGGAGAAGCAGTGAGAGTGAGAGAAACAGTGAGAGTGAGAGAAACAGTTTGAGTGAGAGAAACAGTGAGAGTGAGACAAAGAGTGAGATTTGGAGAAACAGTGAGAATGAGAGAAACAGTGAGATTGGGAGAAACAGTGAGAATAGGAGAACAGTGAGATTGAGAGAAACAGTGAGAGTGACAGTGGGAGAAACAGTGAGAGTGAGAGAAACAGTGAGAGTGGGAGAAACAGTGAGAGTGGGAGAAACAGTGAGGGTGAGAAAAATAGTGAGAGGTAGAGAAACAGTGAGAGTGGGAGAAACAGTGAGATTAGGAGAACAGTGAGAGTGGGAGAAACATTGAGATTAGGAGAACAGTGAGGGTGGGAGAAACAGTGAGAGGGAGTGAAACAGTTAGAGTGAGATGAACAGTTAGATGGAGAGAAACAGTGAGAGTGAGAGAAACAGTGAGAGTTGGAGCAACAGTGAGATTAAGATAAACGGTGAGAGCGGGAGAAAAAGTGAGAGCGGGAGAAACAGTGGGAGTGGGAGAAACAGTGAGAGTGCGAGAAACTGTGAGAGTGGGAGAAACAGTGAGAGTAGGAGAACAGTGAGAGTGAGAGAAACAGTGAGAGTGACAGTGGGAGAAACAGTGAGAGTGAGAGAAACAGCGAGAGTTGGAGCAACAGTGAGATTAAGATAAACAGTGAGAGCGGGAGAAACAGTGAGAGCGGGAGAAACAGTGAGAGCGGGAGAAACCGTGAGAGCGGGAGAAACAGTGAGAGCGGGAGAAACAGTGAGAGTGCGAGAAACTGTGAGAGTGGGAGAAACAGTGAGAGTAGGAGAACAGTGAGAGTGAGAGAAACAGTGAGAGTGACAGTGGGAGAAACAGTGAGAGTGAGAGAAACACCGAGAGTGTGGGAAACAGTGAGAGTGAGAGAAACAGCGAGAGGGAGAGAAACAGTGATATTGAGAATGAGAGAAACAGTGGGAGTGGGAGAAACAGTGAGAGTGAGAGAAACAGTGAGAGTGAGAGTGGGAGAAACAGTGAGAGTGAGAGAAACATTGAGAGCGAGAGAAACAGTAAGACTGAGGGATACAGTGAGAGTGAGAGAAACAGTGAGAGTGAGAGAAAAAGTGAGAGTGGGAGAAACAGTGAGAGTGACAGTTGGAGAAAAAGTGAGAGTGGGAGAAACAGTGAGGGTGGGAGAAAGAGTGAGAGGGAGAGATACAGTTAGAGTGAGATGAACAGTTAGATTGAGAGAAACATTAAGAGTGAGAGAAACAGCGAGAGTTGGAGCAACAGTGAGATTAAGATAAACAGTGAGAGCGGGAGAAACAGTGAGAGCGGGAGAAACAGTGAGAGCGGGAGAAACAGTGAGAGTGCGAGAAACTGTGAGAGTGGGAGAAACAGCAAGAGTGGGAGAAACAGTGAGAGTGAGAGAAACAGTGAGAGTGAGAGAAACAGTGAGATTGAGAGAAACATCGAGATTGAGAGAAATACCGAGAGTGAGAGAATGAGCGAGATTGAGAGATACAGTGATAGTGAGACAGAGAAACAGTGAGAGTGGGAGAAACAGTGAGAGTGAGAGAAACAATGAGAGTGAGAGTGGGAAGAACAGTGAGAGTGAGAGAAACAGGGAAAGTGGGAGAAACAGTGAGAGTGAGAGAAACAGTGAGAGTGAGAGAAAGATTGAGAGTTGGAGAAACATTGAGTGTGAGAGAAAAAATGAGATTGGGAGAAAAAGTGAGATTGAGAGAAAAAGTGAGATTGGGAGAAGCAGTGAGAGTGAGAGAAACAGTGCGATTTGAAGAAATAGTGAGAGTGGGAGAAATAGTGAGAGTGGGAGAAACAGTGAGATTAAGATAAACAGTGAGAGCGGGAGAAACAGTGAGAGCGGGAGAAACAGTGAGAGTGGGAGAAACAGTGAGAGTAGGAGAACAGTGAGAGTGAGAGAAACAGTGAGAGTGACAGTGGGAGAAACAGTGAGAGTGAGAGAAACACCGAGAGTGTGGGAAACAGTGAGACTGAGAGAAACAGCGAGAGGGAGAGAAACAGTGATATTGAGAATGAGAGAAACAGTGGGAGTGGGAGAAACAGTGAGAGTGAGAGAAACAGTGAGAGTGAGAGTGGGAGAAACAGTGAGAGTGAGAGAAACATTGAGAGCGAGAGAAACAGTAAGACTGAGGGATACAGTGAGAGTGAGAGAAACAGTGAGAGTGAGAGAAAAAGTGAGAGTGGGAGAAACAGTGAGAGTGACAGTCGGAGAAACAGTGACAGTGGGAGAAACAGTGAGGGTGGGAGAAAGAGTGAGAGGGAGAGATACAGTTAGAGTGAGATGAACAGTTAGATTGAGAGAAACATTAAGAGTGAGAGAAACAGCGAGAGTTGGAGCAACAGTGATTTTAAGATAAACAGTGAGAGCGGGAGAAACAGTGAGAGCGGGAGAAACAGTGAGAGCGGGAGAAACAGTGAGAGTGGGAGAAACAGTGAGAGTGCGAGAAACTGTGAGAGTGGGAGAAACAGCAAGAGTGGGAGAAACAGTGAGAGTGAGAGAAACAGTGAGAGTGAGAGAAACAGTGAGATTGAGAGAAACATCGAGATTGAGAGAAATAGCGAGAGTGAGAGAATGAGCGAGATTGAGAGATACAGTGATAGTGAGACTGAGAGAAACAGTGAGAGTGGGAGAAACAGTGAGAGTGAGAGAAACAATGAGAGTGAGAGTGGGAAGAACAGTGAGAGTGAGAGAAACAGGGAAAGTGGGAGAAACAGTGAGAGTGAGAGAAACAGTGAGAGTGAGAGAAAGATTGAGAGTTGGAGAAACATTGAGTGTGAGAGAAAAAATGAGATTGGGAGAAACAGTGAGAGTGAGAGAAAAAGTGAGATTGAGAGAAAAAGTGAGATTGGGAGAAACAGTGAGAGTGAGAGAAACAGTGCGATTTGAAGAAATAGTGAGAGTGGGAGAAATAGTGAGAGTGGGAGAAACAGTGAGAGTAGGAGAACAGTGAGAGTGATAGAAACAGTGAGAGTGAGAGAAACAGTGAGAGTGAGAGAAATGGTGACAGTGTGAGAAAAAGTGAGGTGGGAGAAATAGTGAGATTGGTAGATACAGTGAGAGTGGGAGATACAGTGAGAGTGGGTGAAAAAGTGAGAGTGAGAGAAACAGTGAGAGTGAGAGAAACATTGAGCGTTTGAGAAACTGTGAGAGTGAGAGATAGAGTGAGAGTTGGAGAAACAGTGAGAATGAGAGAAACAGTGAGAGCGTGAGAAACAGTGAGAGTGGGAGAAACAGTGAGAGTAGGAGAACAGTGAGAGTGAGAGAAACAGTGAGAGTGACAGTGGGAGAAACAGTGAGAGTGAGAGAAAAAGTGAGATTGAGAGAAAAAGTGAGATTGGGAGAAACAGTGAGAGTGAGAGAAACAGTGCGATTTGAAGAAAAAGTGAGAGTGGGAGAAACAGTGAGAGTAGGAGAACAGTGAGAGTGATAGAAACAGTGAGAGTGAGAGAAACAGTGAGAGTGAGAGAAATGGTGACAGTGTGAGAAAAAGTGAGGTGGGAGAAATAGTGAGATTGGTAGATACAGTGAGAGTGGGAGAAACAGTGAGAGTGAGAGAAAAAGTGAGATTGGGAGAAACAGTGAGAATGAGAGAAAAAGTGAGATTGGGAGAAACAGTGATATTGGGAGAAACAGTGCGAGTGAGAAAAGCAGTGCGAGTGAGAGAAACAGTGAGAGTGAGAGAAACAGTGAGAATGAGAGTGGGAGTAACATTGAGAGTCATATAAACAGTGAGATTGAGAGAAAAAGTGAGGGAGGGAGAAACAGTGAGAGTGGGAGAACAGTGAGAGTGGGAGAACAGTGAGAGTGAGAGAAACAGTGAGAGTGAGAGAAATAGTGAGATTGTGAGAAAGAGTGGGTTTTGGGAGAAACAGTGAGAGGGAGAGAAACGGTGAGAGTGGGAGAAACAGTGAGAGTCAGAGAAACGGTGACAGTGAGAAAAACAGTGAGAGTCAGAGAAATAGTGAGAGTGAGAGTGGGAGAAACAGTGAGAGTGAGAGAAAGAGTGAGAGAGAGTGAAACAGTGAGAGTGAGATAAAAAGTGAGATTGGGAGGAACAGTGAGATTGGGAGAATGAGTGAGAGTGAGAGAATCAGTGACAGAGAGAGAAACTGTGAGAGTGAGAGAAACAGTGTGAGTGAGAGAAACTGAGCATTTGAGAAACAGTGAGAGTGAGAGAAACAGTGAGAGTGACAGTGGGAGAAACAGTGAGAGTGAGAGAAACAGTGAGGGTGGGAGAAACAGTGAGAGTGAGAGAAACAGCGAGATTGAGAGAAATAGCAAGAGTGAGAGAATGAGCGAGATTGAGAGATATAGTTATAGTGAGACTGAGAGAAACAGTGAGAGTGGGAGAATGTGTAAGAGTGAGAGAATCAGTGAGAGGGAGAGAAACTGTGAGAGTGAGAATGGGAGAAGCAGTGAGAGTGAGAGAAACAGTGAGAGTGAGAGAAACAGTTTGAGTGAGAGAAACAGTGAGAGTGAGACAAAGAGTGAGATTTGGAGAAACAGTGAGAATGAGAGAAACAGTGAGATTGGGAGAAACAGTGAGAATAGGAGAACAGTGAGATTGAGAGAAACAGTGAGAGTGACAGTGGGAGAAACAGTGAGAGTGAGAGAAACAGTGAGAGTGGGAGAAACAGTGAGAGTGGGTGAAACAGTGAGGGTGAGAAAGATAGTGAGAGGTAGAGAAGCAGTGAGAGTGGGAGAAACAGTGAGATTAGGAGAGCAGTGAGAGTGGGAGAAACATTGAGATTAGGAGAACAGTGAGGGTGGGAGAAACAGTGAGAGGGAGTGAAACAGTTAGAGTGAGATGAACAGTTAGATTGAGAGAAACAGTGAGAGTGAGAGAAACAGTGAGAGTTGGAGAAAAAGTGAGAGCGGGAGAAACAGTGAGAGTGAGAGAAAGATTGAGAGTTGGAGAAAAATTGAGTGTGAGAGAAAAAATGAGATTGGGAGAAACAGTGAGAGTGAGAGAAAAAGTGAGATTGAGAGAAAAAGTGAGATTGGGAGAAACAGTGAGAGTGAGAGAAACAGTGCGATTTGAAGAAATAGTGAGAGTGGGAGAAATAGTGAGAGTGGGAGAAACAGTGAGAGTAGGAGAACAGTGAGAGTGATAGAAACAGTGAGAGTGAGAGAAACAGTGAGAGTGAGAGAAATGGTGACAGTGTGAGAAAAAGTGAGGTGGGAGAAATAGTGAGATTGGTAGATACAGTGAGAGTGGGAGATACAGTGAGAGTGGGTGAAAAAGTGAGAGTGAGAGAAACAGTGAGAGTGAGAGAAACATTGAGCGTTTGAGAAACTGTGAGAGTGAGAGATAGAGTGAGAGTTGGAGAAACAGTGAGAATGAGAGAAACAGTGAGAGCGTGAGAAACAGTGAGAGCGTGAGAAACAGTGAGAGTGGGAGAAACAGTGAGAGTGAGAGAAACAGTGAGAGTGACAGTGGGAGAAACAGTGAGAGTGAGAGAAAAAGTGAGATTGGGAGAAACATTGAGAATGAGAGAAAAAGTGAGATTGGGAGAAACAGTGATATTGGGAGAAACAGTGCGAGTGAGAAAAGCAGTGCGAGTGAGAGAAACAGTGAGAGTGAGAGAAACAGTGAGAATGAGAGTGGGAGTAACATTGAGAGTCATATAAACAGTGAGATTGAGAGAAAAAGTGAGGGAGGGAGAAACAGTGAGAGTGGGAGAACAGTGAGAGTGAGAGAAACAGTGAGAGTGAGAGAAATAGTGAGATTGTGAGAAAGAGTGGGTTTTGGGAGAAACAGTGAGAGGGAGAGAAACGGTGAGAGTGGGAGAAACAGTGAGAGTCAGAGAAACGGTGACAGTGAGAAAAACAGTGAGAGTCAGAGAAATAGTGAGAGTGAGAGTGGGAGAAACAGTGAGAGTGAGAGAAAGAGTGAGAGAGAGTGAAACAGTGAGAGTGAGATAAAAAGTGAGATTGGGAGGAACAGTGAGATTGGGAGAATGTGTAAGAGTGAGAGAATCAGTGAGAGGGAGAGAAACTGTGAGAGTGAGAATGGGAGAAGCAGTGAGAGTGAGAGAAACAGTGAGAGTGAGAGAAACAGTGAGAGTGAGAGAAACAGTTTGAGTGAGAGAAACAGTGAGAGTGAGACAAAGAGTGAGATTTGGAGAAACAGTGAGAATGAGAGAAACAGTGAGATTGGGAGAAACAGTGAGAATAGGAGAACAGTGAGATTGAGAGAAACAGTGAGAGTGACAGTGGGAGAAACAGTGAGAGTGAGAGAAACAGTGAGAGTGGGAGAAACAGTGAGAGTGGGAGAAACAGTGAGGGTGAGAAAAATAGTGAGAGGTAGAGAAACAGTGAGAGTGGGAGAAACAGTGAGATTAGGAGAACAGTGAGAGTGGGAGAAACAGTGAGAGTGAGAGAAACAGTGAGATTAGGAGAACAGTGAGAGGTAGAGAAACAGTGAGAGTGGGAGAAACAGTGAGATTAGGAGAACAGTGAGAGTGGGAGAAACATTGAGATTAGGAGAACAGTGAGGGTGGGAGAAACAGTGAGAGGGAGTGAAACAGTTAGAGTGAGATGAACAGTTAGATTGAAAGAATCAGTGAGAGTGAGAGAAACAGCGAGAGTTGGAGCAACAGTGAGATTAAGATAAACAGTGAGAGCGGGAGAAACAGTGAGAGCGGGAGAAACAGTGAGAGTGCGAGAAACTGTGAGAGTGGGAGAAACAGTCAGAGTAGGAGAACAGTGAGAGTGAGAGAAACAGTGAGAGTGACAGTGGGAGAAACAGTGAGAGTGAGAGAAACACCGAGAGTGTGGGAAACAGTGAGACTGAGAGAAACAGCGAGAGGGAGAGAAACAGTGATATTGAGAATGAGAGAAACAGTGGGAGTGGGAGAAACAGTGAGAGTGAGAGAAACAGTGAGAGTGAGAGTGGGAGAAACAGTGAGAGTGAGAGAAACATTGAGAGCGAGAGAAACAGTAAGACTGAGGGATACAGTGAGAGTGAGAGAAACAGTGAGAGTGAGAGAAAAAGTGAGAGTGGGAGAAACAGTGAGAGTGACAGTTGGAGAAAAAGTGAGAGTGGGAGAAACAGTGAGGGTGGGAGAAACAGTGAGAGGGAGAGATACAGTTAGAGTGAGATGAACAGTTAGATTGAGAGAAACATTAAGAGTGAGAGAAACAGCGAGAGTTGGAGCAACAGTGAGATTAAGATAAACAGTGAGAGCGGGAGAAAGAGTGAGAGCGGGAAAAACAGTGAGAGTGGGAGAAACAGTGAGAGTGCGAGAAACTGTGAGAGTGGGAGAAACAGCCAGAGTGGGAGAAACAGTGAGAGTGAGAGAAACAGTGAGAGTGAGAGAAACAGTGAGAGTGAGAGAAACAGTGAGATTGAGAGAAACATCGAGATTGAGAGAAATAGCGAGAGTGAGAGAATGAGCGAGATTGAGAGATACAGTGATAGTGAGACTGAGAGAAACAGTGAGAGTGGGAGAAACAGTGAGAGTGAGAGAAACAATGAGAGTGAGAGTGGGAAGAACAGTGAGAGTGAGAGAAACAGGGAAAGTGGGAGAAACAGTGAGAGTGAGAGAAACAGTGAGAGTGAGAGAAAGATTGAGAGTTGGAGAAACATTGAGTGTGAGAGAAAAAATGAGATTGGGAGAAAAAGTGAGATTGAGAGAAAAAGTGAGATTGGGAGAAACAGTGAGAGTGAGAGAAACAGTGCGATTTGAAGAAATAGTGAGAGTGGGAGAAATAGTGAGAGTGGGAGAAACAGTGAGAGTGGGAGAATCAGTGAGAGTAGGAGAACAGTGAGAGTGATAGAAATAGTGAGAGTGGGAGAAACAGTGAGAGTGGGAGAATCAGTGAGAGTAGGAGAACAGTGAGAGTGATAGAAACAGTGAGAGTGAGAGAAAAAGTGAGAGTGAGAGAAACAGTGAGAGTGAGAGAAATGGTGACAGTGTGAGAAAAAGTGAGGTGGGAGAAATAGTGAGATTGGTAGATACAGTGAGAGTGGCAGATACAGTGAGAGTGGGAGAAAAAGTGAGAGTGAGAGAAACAGTGAGAGTGAGAGAAACATTGAGCGTTTGAGAAACTGTGAGAGTGAGAGATAGAGTGAGAGTTGGAGAAACAGTGAGAATGAGAGAAACAGTGAGAGCGTGAGAAACAGTGAGAGTGGGGGAAACAGTGAGAGTAGGAGAACAGTGACAGTGAGAGAAACAGTGAGAGTGACAGTGGGAGAAACAGTGAGAGTGAGAGAAAAAGTGAGATTGGGAGAAACAGTGATATTGGGAGAAACAGTGCGAGTGGCAAAAGCAGTGCGAGTGAGAGAAACAGTGAGAGTGAGAGAAAAAGTGAGAATGAGAGTGGGAGTAACATTGAGAGTCATATAAACAGTGAGATTGAGAGAAAAAGTGAGGGAGGGAGAAACAGTGAGAGTGGGAGAACAGTGAGAGTGGGAGAACAGTGAGAGTGGGAGAACAGTGAGAGTGGGAGAACAGTGAGAGTGAGAGAAACAGTGAGAGTGAGAGAAATAGTGAGATTGTGAGAAAGAGTGGGTTTTGGGAGAAACAGTGAGAGGGAGAGAAACGGTGAGAGTGGGAGAAACAGTGAGAGTCAGAGAAACGGTGACAGTGAGAAAAACAGTGAGAGTCAGAGAAATAGTGAGAGTGAGAGTGGGAGAAACAGTGAGAGTGAGAGAAAGAGTGAGAGAGAGTGAAACAGTGAGAGTGAGATAAAAAGTGAGATTGGGAGGAACAGTGAGATTGGGAGAATGTGTAAGAGTGAGAGAATCAGTGACAGAGAGAGAAACTGTGAGAGTGAGAATGGGAGAAGCAGTGAGAGTGAGAGAAACAGTGAGAGTGAGACAAAGAGTGAGATTTGGAGAAACAGTGAGAATGAGAGAAACAGTGAGATTGGGAGAAACAGTGAGAATAGGAGAACAGTGAGATTGAGAGAAACAGTGAGAGTGACAGTGGGAGAAACAGTGAGAGTGAGAGAAACAGTGAGAGTGGGAGACACAGTGAGATTGGGAGGAACAGTGAGATTGGGAGAATGTGTAAGAGTGAGAGAATCAGTGACAGAGAGAGAAACTGTGAGAGTGAGAATGGGAGAAGCAGTGAGAGTGAGAGAAACAGTGAGAGTGAGAGAAACAGTTTGAGTGAGAGAAACAGTGAGAGTGAGACAAAGAGTGAGATTTGGAGAAACAGTGAGATTGGGAGAAACAGTGAGAATAGGAGAACAGTGAGATTGAGAGAAACAGTGAGAGTGACAGTAGGGAGAAACAGTGAGAGTGAGAGAAACAGTGAGAGTGGGAGAAACAGTGAGAGTGGGAGAAACAGTGAGGGTGAGAAAGATAGTGAGAGGTAGAGAAACAGTGAGAGTGGGAGAAACAGTGAGATTAGGAGAGCAGTGAGAGTGGGAGAAACAGTGAGATTAGGAGAACAGTGAGGGTGGGAGAAACAGTGAGAGTGAGAGAAACAGTTAGAGTGAGATGAACAGTTAGATTGAGAGAAACAGTGAGAGTGAGAGAAACAGTGAGAGTTGGAGAAAAAGTGAGAGCGGGAGAAACAGTGAGAGTGGGAGAAACAGTGAGAGTGACAGTGGGAGAAACAGTGAGAGTGAGAGAAACAGTGAGGGTAGGAGAAAGAGTGAGAGGGAGAGAAACAGTTAGAGTGAGATGAAAAGTTAGATTGAGAGAAACAGTGAGAGTGAGAGAAACAGTGAGAATGAGAGAAACAGTGAGATTGGGAGAAACAGTGAGAATAGGAGAACAGTGAGATTGAGAGAAACAGTGAGAGTGACAGTGGGAGAAACAGTGAGAGTGAGAGAAACAGTGAGAGTGGGAGACACAGTGAGATTGGGAGGAACAGTGAGATTGGGAGAATGTGTAAGAGTGAGAGAATCAGTGACAGAGAGAGAAACTGTGAGAGTGAGAATGGGAGAAGCAGTGAGAGTGAGAGAAACAGTGAGAGTGAGAGAAACAGTTTGAGTGAGAGAAACAGTGAGAGTGAGACAAAGAGTGAGATTTGGAGAAACAGTGAGATTGGGAGAAACAGTGAGAATAGGAGAACAGTGAGATTGAGAGAAACAGTGAGAGTGACAGTGGGAGAAACAGTGAGAGTGAGAGAAACAGTGAGAGTGGGAGAAACAGTGAGAGTGGGAGAAACAGTGAGGGTGAGAAAGATAGTGAGAGGTAGAGAAACAGTGAGAGTGGGAGAAACAGTGAGATTAGGAGAGCAGTGAGAGTGGGAGAAACAGTGAGATTAGGAGAACAGTGAGGGTGGGAGAAACAGTGAGAGTGAGAGAAACAGTTAGAGTGAGATGAACAGTTAGATTGAGAGAAACAGTGAGAGTGAGAGAAACAGTGAGAGTTGGAGAAAAAGTGAGAGCGGGAGAAACAGTGAGAGTGGGAGAAACAGTGAGAGTGACAGTGGGAGAAACAGTGAGAGTGAGAGAAACAGTGAGGGTAGGAGAAAGAGTGAGAGGGAGAGAAACAGTTAGAGTGAGATGAAAAGTTAGATTGAGAGAAACAGTGAGAGTGAGAGAAACAGTGAGAGTGGGAGAAACAGTGAGAGTGAGAGAAACAGTGCGATTTGAAGTAATAGTGAGAGTGGGAGAAATAGTGAGAGTGGGAGAAACAGTGAGAGTGGGAGAATCAGTGAGAGTAGGAGAACAGTGAGAGTGATAGAAACAGTGAGAGTGATAGAAACAGTGAGAGTGATAGAAACAGTGAGAGTGAGAGAAACAGTGAGAGTGAGAGAAACAGTGAGAGTGAGAGAAATGGTGACAGTGTGAGAAAAAGTGAGGTGGGAGAAATAGTGAGATTGGTAGATACAGTGAGAGTGGCAGATACAGTGAGAGTGGGAGAAAAAGTGAGAGTGCGAGAGACAGTGAGAGTGAGACTGAGAGAAACATTGAGCGTTTGAGAAACTGTGAGAGTGAGAGATAGAGTGAGAGTTGGAGAAACAGTGAGAATGAGAGAAACAGTGAGAGCGTGAGAAACAGTGAGAGTGGGGGAAACAGTGAGAGTAGGAGAACAGTGACAGTGAGAGAAACAGTGAGAGTGAGAGAAAAAGTGAGATTGGGAGAAACAGTGATATTGGGAGAAACAGTGCGAGTGAGAAAAGCAGTTCGAGTGAGAGAAACAGTGAGAGTGAGAGAAACAGTGAGAATGAGAGTGGGAGTAACATTGAGAGTCATATAAACAGTGAGATTGAGAGAAAAAGTGAGGGAGGGAGAAACAGTGAGAGTGGGAGAACAGTGAGAGTGAGAGAAACAGTGAGAGTGAGAGAAATAGTGAGATTGTGAGAAAGAGTGGGTTTTGGGAGAAACAGTGAGAGGGAGAGAAACGGTGAGAGTGGGAGAAACAGTGAGAGTCAGAGAAACGGTGACAGTGAGAAAAACAGTGAGTGTCAGAGAAATAGTGAGAGTGAGAGTGGGAGAAACAGTGAGAGTGAGAGAAAGAGTGAGAGAGAGTGAAACAGTGAGAGTGAGATAAAAAGTGAGATTGGGAGGAACAGTGAGATTGGGAGAATGTGTAAGAGTGAGAGAATCAGTGACAGAGAGAGAAACTGTGAGAGTGAGAATGGGAGAAGCAGTGAGAGTGAGAGAAACAGTGAGAGTGAGAGAAACAGTTTGAGTGAGAGAAACAGTGAGAGTGAGACAAAGAGTGAGATTTGGAGAAACAGTGAGAATGAGAGAAACAGTGAGATTGGGAGAAACAGTGAGAATAGGAGAACAGTGAGATTGAGAGAAACAGTGAGAGTGACAGTGGGAGAAACAGTGAGAGTGAGAGAAACAGTGAGAGTGGGAGAAACAGTGAGAGTGGGAGAAACAGTGAGGGTGAGAAAGATAGTGAGAGGTAGAGAAACAGTGAGAGTGGGAGAAACAGTGAGATTAGGAGAGCAGTGAGAGTGGGAGAAACAGTAAGATTAGGAGAACAGTGAGGGTGGGAGAAACAGTGAGAGGGAGTGAAACAGTTAGAGTGAGATGAACAGTTAGATTGAGAGAAACAGTGAGAGTGAGAGAAACAGTGAGAGTTGGAGAAAAAGTGAGAGCGGGAGAAACAGTGAGAGTGGGAGAAACAGTGAGAGTGACAGTGGGAGAAACAGTGAGAGTGAGAGAAACAGTGAGGGTAGGAGAAACAGTGAGAGGGATAGAAACAGTTAGAGTGAGATGAAAAGTTAGATTGAGAGAAACAGTGAGAGTGAGAGAAACAGTGAGAGTGCGGGAAACTGTGAGAGTGGGAGAAACAGTGAGAGTAGGAGAACAGTGAGAGTGAGAGAAACAGTGAGAGTGACAGTGGGAGAAACAGTGAGAGTGAGAGAAACACCGAGAGTGTGGGAAACAGTGAGAGTGAGAGAAACAGCGAGAGGGAGAGAAACAGTGATATTGAGAATGAGAGAAACAGTGGGAGTGGGAGAAACAGTGAGAGTGAGAGAAACAGTGAGAGTGAGAGTGGGAGAAACAGTGAGAGTGAGAGAAACATTGAGAGCGAGAGAAACAGTAAGACTGAGGGATACAGTGAGAGTGAGAGAAACAGTGAGAGTGGGAGAAATAGTGAGAGTGGGAGAAACAGTGTGAGTGGGAGAAGCAGTGAGAGTGGGAGAAACAGTGAGAGTGGGAGAAACAGTGAGAGTGACAGTGGGAGTAACAGTGAGAGTGGGAGAAGCAGTGAGAGTGGGAGAAAGAGTGTGAGTAAAAGTGAGAGTGACAGTGGAAGAAACAGTGAGAGTGAGAGAAACAGTGAGAGTGGGAGAAACAGTGAGAGTGGGAGAAACATTGAGAGTGAGAGAAACATTGAGAGCGAGAGAAACAGTAAGACTGAGGGATACAGTGAGAGTGAGAGAAACAGTGAGAGTGAGAGAAAAAGTGAGAGTGGGAGTGGGAGAAACAGTGAGAGTGAGAGAAAAAGTGAGAGTGGGAGTGGGAGAAACAGTGAGAGTCATATAAACAGTGAGACCGCGAGAAAAATTGAGAGAGGGAGAAACAGTGAGAGTGAGAGAAAAAGTGAGAGTGGGAGTGGGAGAAACAGTGAGAGTCATATAAACAGTGAGACCGCGAGAAAAATTGAGAGAGGGAGAAACAGTGAGAGTGAGAGAAACAGTGAGAGTGAGAAAAAGATTGAGATTTGGAGAAACAGTGAGTGTGAGAGAAAAAGTGAGATTGGGAGAAACAGTGAGAGTGAGAGAAACAGTGAGAGTGAGAGGAACAGTGAGAGTGAGAGAAAAAGTGAGATTGGGAGAAAAAGTGAGATTGGGAGAAACAGTGAGAGTGAGAGAAACAGTGCGATTTGAAGGAATAGTGAGAGTGGGAGAAATAGTGAGAGTGGGAGAAACAGTGAGAGTGGGAGAATCAGTGAGAGTAGGAGAACAGTGAGAGTGATAGAAACAGTGAGAGTGAGAGAAACAGTGAGAGTGAGAGAAATGGTGACAGTGTGAGAAAAAGTGAGGTGGGAGAAATAGTGAGATTGGGAGATACAGTGAGAGTGGGAGATACAGTGAGAGTGGGTGAAAAAGTGAGAGTGAGAGAGACAGTGAGAGTGAGAGTGAGAGAAACATTGAGCGTTTGAGAAACTGTGAGAGTGAGAGATAGAGTGAGAGTTGGAGAAACAGTGAGAATGAGAGAAACAGTGAGAGCGTGAGAAACAGTGAGAGTGGGAGAAACAGTGAGAGTAGGAGAACAGTGAGAGTGAGAGAAACAGTGAGAGTGACAGTGGGAGAAACAGTGAGAGTGAGAGAAAAAGTGAGATTGGGAGAAACAGTGATATTGGGAGAAACAGTGCGAGTGAGAAAAGCAGTGCGAGTGAGAGAAACAGAGTGAGAGAAACAGTGAGAGTGGGAGTGGGAGTAACATTGAGAGTCATATAAACAGTGAGATTGAGAGAAAAAGTGAGGGAGGGAGAAACAGTGAGAGTGGGAGAACAGTGAGAGTGAGAGAAACAGTGAGAGTGAGAGAAATAGTGAGATTGTGAGAAAGAGTGGGTTTTGGGAGAAACAGTGAGAGGGAGAGAAACGGTGAGAGTGGGAGAAACAGTGAGAGTCAGAGAAACGGTGACAGTGAGAAAAACAGTGAGAGTCAGAGAAATAGTGAGAGTGAGAGTGGGAGAAACAGTGAGAGTGAGAGAAAGAGTGAGAGAGAGTGAAACAGTGAGAGTGAGATAAAAAGTGAGATTGGGAGGAACAGTGAGATTGGGAGAATGTGTGAGAGTGAGAGAATCAATGAGAGGGAGAGAAACTGTGAGAGTGAGAATGGGAGAAGCAGTGAGAGTGAAAGAAACAATGAGAGTGAGAGAAACAGTTTGAGTGAGAGAAACAGTGAGAGTGAGACAAAGAGTGAGAGTTGGAGAAACAGTGAGAATGAGAGAAACAGTGAGATTGGGAGAAACAGTGAGTTTGGGAGAAACAGTGAGAATAGGAGAACAGTGAGATTGATAGAAACAGTGAGAGTGACAGTGGGAGAAACAGTGAGAGTGAGAGAAACAGTGAGAGTGGGAGAAACAGTGAGAGTGGGAGAAACAGTGAGGGTGAGAAAAATAGTGAGAGGTAGAGAAACAGTGAGAGGTAGAGAAACAGTGAGAGTGGGAGAAACAGTGAGATTAGGAGAACAGTGAGAGTGGGAGAAACAGTGAGAGTGACAGTGCGAGAAACAGTGAGAGTGAGAGAAACAGTGAGAGTGAGAGAAACAGTGAGAGTGGGAGAAACAGTGAGAGCGAGAGAAAAAGTATGAGTGAGAGAAACAGTGAGATTAAGAGAAACAGAGTTAGTGGGAAAAGCAGTGAGAGTGGGAGATTGAGAGAAAACGTGAGATTGGGAGAATCAGTGAGAGACACACTGAGAGGGAGAGAAACAGTGAGAGTGGGAGAAACAGTGAGAGTCAGAGAAACAGTGAGAGCCAGAGAAACAGTGAGGTGGGAGAAATAGTGAGAGTGGGAGATGCAGTGAGAGTGGGAGATACAGTGAGATTGGGAGAAACAGTGAGAGTGAGAGAAACAGTGAGAGTGAGAGAAACAGTGAGAGTGAGATAAAAAGTGGGTTTGGGAGTAACAGTTAGATTGGGAAATGAGTGAAAGTGAGAGAATCAGTGAGAGGGAGAGCAACAGTGAGAGTGAGAGTGGGAGACACAGTGAGAGTGAGAGAAACAGTGAGAGTGAGAGATACAGTGAGATTGGGAGAAAAAGTGAGATTGGGAGAAACAGTGAGATTGGGAGAAAAAGTGAGAGTGAGAGAAACAGTGAGAGTGAAGAAACAGTGAGAGTAGGCGAACAGTGAGAGTGAGAGAAACAGTGAGAGTGACAGTGGGAGAAACAGTGAGAGTGAGAGAAACAGTGAGAGTGGGAGAACAGTGAGAGTGAGAGAAACAGTGAAATTGAGAGAAACAGTGATAGTAGGAGAAACAGCAAGAGTGAGAGGAACAGTGAGAGTGAGAGAAACAGTGAGAGTGGGAGAAACAGCAAGAGTGAGAGAAACAGTAAGAGTGAGAGAAACAGTGAGAGTGGGAGAAACAGTGAGAGTGGGAGAATCATTGAGAGTGGGAGAATCATTGAGAGTGGGAGAATCATTGAGAGTGGGAGAAACAGTGAGATTAGGAGAACAGTGAGAGTGAGAGAAACAGTGAGAGTGACAGTGCGAGAAACAGTGAGAGTGAGAGAAACAGTGAGAGTGGGAGAAACAGTGAGAGTGGGAGAAACAGTGAGGGTGAGAAAAAGAGTGAGAGGTAGAGAAACAGTGAGAGTGGGAGAAACAGTGAGATTAGGAGAACAGTTAGAGTGAGAGAAACAGTGAGAGTGACAGTGCGAGAAACAGAGTGAGAGAAACAGTGAGAGTGAGAGAAACAGTGAGATTAAGAGAAACAGAGTTAGTGGGAAAAGCAGTGAGAGTGGGAGAAACAGTGAGAGTGAGAGATAGAGTGAGAGTTGGAGAAACAGTGAGAATGAGAGAAACAGTGAGATTGGGAGAAACAGTGAGAGTAGGAGAACAGTGAGAGTGAGAGAAACAGTGAGAGTGACAGTGGGAGTAACAGTGAGATTGTGAGAAACAGTGAGAGTGGGAGAAACAGTGAGGGTGAGAGAAAGAGTGAGAGGGAAAGTTAGAGTGGGAGAAACAATGAGAGTGAGAGAAACAGTGAGATTGGGAGAAATAATGAGAGTGGGAGAAAAAGTGATATTGTGAGAAACAGTGATATTGGGAGAAACAGTGAGAATGAGAGAAACAGTGCGAGTGAGAGAAACAGTGAGAGTGAGAGAAACATTGCGAGTGAGAGAAACAGTGCGAGTGAGAGAAACAGTGAGAGTGAGAGAAACAGTGCGAGTGAGAGAAACAGTGAGAGTGGGAGAAACAGTGAGGGTGAGAAAAAGAGTGAGAGGTAGAGAAACAGTGAGAGTGGGAGAAACAGTGAGATTAGGAGAACAGTTAGAGTGAGAGAAACAGTGAGAGTGACAGTGCGAGAAACAGAGTGAGAGAAACAGTGAGAGTGAGAGAAACAGTGAGATTAAGAGAAACAGAGTTAGTGGGAAAAGCAGTGAGAGTGGGAGAAACAGTGAGAGTGAGAGATAGAGTGAGAGTTGGAGAAACAGTGAGAATGAGAGAAACAGTGAGATTGGGAGAAACAGTGAGAGTAGGAGAACAGTGAGAGTGAGAGAAACAGTGAGAGTGACAGTGGGAGAAACAGTGAGATTGAGAGAAACAGTGAGAGTGGGAGAAACAGTGAGGGTGAGAGAAAGAGTGAGAGGGAAAGTTAGAGTGGGAGAAACAATGAGAGTGAGAGAAACAGTGAGATTGGGAGAAATAATGAGAGTGGGAGAAAAAGTGATATTGTGAGAAACAGTGATATTGGGAGAAACAGTGAGAATGAGAGAAACAGTGCGAGTGAGAGAAACAGTGAGAGTGAGAGAAACATTGCGAGTGAGAGAAACAGTGCGAGTGAGAGAAACAGTGAGAGTGAGAGAAACAGTGCGAGTGAGAGAAACAGTGAGAGTGCGAGAAACAGTGAGAGTGAGAGTGGGAGAAACAGTGAGAGTAAGAGAAACAGTGTGAGTGAGAGAAACAGTGAGCGTTTGAGAAACAGTGAGAGTGAGAGAAAGATTGAGAGTGGGAGAAATAATGAGAGTGGGAGAAACAGTGAGAGTGATAGGAACAGCGAGAGTGAGAAAAACAGAGAGTGAGAGAAACAGTAAGAGTGAGAGTGAGAGAGAGTGAGAGTGAGTGAGAGTAATACTGACAAATTAATGAGGGTGAGAGAGACAGTGAGGGTGAGAGAGACAGTGCGAGTGAGAGAAACAAAGAGTGACAATGAGAGAAAATAGTGTGTGAGGAGAGAAAGAAAATGAGAGTGAGAGAAACAGTGAGAAAATCAGTGAGAGAATCAGTGAGACTGGAGAAACAGTGAGAATGAGAGAAATAGAGAGTGAGAGAAACAGTGAGAGTGAGAGAAACAGTGAGAGTGAGAGAAACAGTGAGAGTGAGAGAAACAGTGAGAGTGAGAGAAACAGAGAGAGTGAGAGAAAGAGTGAGAGTGAGAGAAACAGTGAGAGTGAGAGAAACAGAGTGAGAGAAACAGAGAGAGTGATAGAAACAGCGAGAGTGAGAGAAACAGTGTGAGCGAAACAGCGAGAGTGAGAGAAACAGTGAGAGTGAGAGAAACAGTGAGCGTGAGAAAATCAGAGAGTGAGAGAAACAGTGAGAGTGAGATAAACAGTGAGTGTGAGAAAATCAGTGAGAGAGTGAGAGAAACAGTGAGAATGGGAGAAACAGAGAGTGAGAGTAACTGAGTGAGAGTGAAACTGATAAATTAATGTGAGTGAGAAAGACAGTGCGAATGAGAGAAACAAAGTGAGAGTGAGAGAAAAAGTGAGCATGAGAAACATAGTAAGAATGAATCTGGGGAAGCATTAATAGTGAGAGAGACATAGTAAGAGTGAGACTGGAGAAATAGTGAGTGTGAGACTTAGAGAAAAGTGAGAATGAGAGAAACAGTTAAAGTGAGATCGAAAGAAACAGTGAGTGAGAGAAACAGTGAGAGTGAGATTGAAAGAAACAGAGTGAGAGAAACAGTGAGATTCAGAGTGAGAGAAAAAGGGTTAGAGTGGGATAAAAATGGTTAGAGTGAGAGAAACAGGGTTAGAGTGAGTGTGAGAGAAAAAAATGAGACTGAGAGAAAGAGAGAGAGAGAGTGAGAGGAAGAGTGAGAGTGACACAAACATTAATGAGAGTGAGAGAGACAGAGAGTGAGAGAAACAGAGAGAGTGAGAGAAACAGACTAAGAGTGAATCTGGAGAAATAGTGAGTGTGAGAGTGAGAGAACAGTGAGATTAAATGAAACAGAGTGACATTGAGACTGGAGAAACAATGAGAAAGTGAATGAGAGAAACAGGAAGAGTGAGAGAAACAGCGAGAGTGAGTGAAACAGCAAGAGTGAGAGCAACAGTGAGAGTGAGAGTGAGAGAAACAGAGAGAGAAACAGACTAAGGGTGAATCTGGAGAAAGACTGTGTGTGAGATTGAGAGAAACAATGAGAGTGGGAGAAACAGATTAAGAGTGAATCTGGAGAAATAATGAGTGTGAGAATGAGTGAACAGTGAGATTGAAAGAAACAGAGTAAGATTGAGACTGGAGAGTGAGAGAAACAGCAAGAATGAGAAAACCAGTGAGAGTGAGAGAACCAGTGAAAATGACAGAAACAGTAAGACTGAGAGAAAGAGAGTGAGCGAAACAGTGAGAGTGAAAGAAAAAGCTTGAGTGAGAGAAAAAGCTTGAGTGAGAGCAACAGCGAGAGTGAGAGAAACAGCGAGATTGAGAGGAACAGCTAGAGTGAGAGAAACGGAGAGTGCGAGAAACAGCGAGAGTGAGAGAAACAATAAGAATGAGAGAAACAGTGAGTGTGACAGAGAGTGAGAGTGAGACGAAGAGTGAGAGCAATACTGAAAAATTAATGAGCATGCGAGAGACAGTGTGAGTGAGAGAAAATAGTGTGTGAGATGAGAAACACAACGAGAGTGAGAGAAACAGTGAGAGTGAGAGAAACAGTGAGTTTGAGAGAAACAGTGAGAGTGAGAGAAACAGTGAGAGTGAGAGAAACAGTGAGTGTGAGAGAAACAGTGAGTGTGAGAGAAACAGTGAGTGTGAGAGAAACAGTGAGAGGGAGAGAAACAAGAGTGAGAGTGAGAGAAACAGTGAGAGAGAGAAACAGTGAGAGTGAAAGAAACAGTGTGAGAGTGAGAGAAACAGTGAGTTTGAGAGAAACAGTGAGAGGGAGAGAAACAGTGAGAGTGAAAGAAACAGTGAGAGTGAGAGAAACAGTGAGAGTGAAAGAAACAGTGTAAGTGTGAGAGAAACAGTGAGAGTGAAAGAAACAGTGTAAGTGTGAGAGAAACAGTGAGAGTGAAAGAAACAGTGAGAGTGAAAGAAACAGTGTAAGTGTGAGACTGGGGAAATAGTGAGTGTGAGAGTCAGAGAAACAGTGAGAGTGAGAGAAACAGTGAGAGTGAGAGAAACAGTGTAAGTGTGAGAGAAACAGTGAGAGTGAAAGAAACAGTGTAAGAGTGAAAGAAACAGTGTAAGTGTGAGAGAAACAGTGAGAGTGAAAGAAACAGTGTAAGTGTGAGACTGGGGAAATAGTGAGTGTGAGAGTCAGAGAAACAGTGAGAGTGAGAGAAACAGTGAGAGTGAGAGAAACAGTGAGAGTGAGAGAAACAGTGAGAGTGAGAGAAACAGTGAGAGTGAGAGAAACAGTGAGAGAGAGAGAGAAACAGTGAGAGTGAGAGAAAAAAATAAGAGTGAGAGAAACAGAGTAAGAGTAAGACTGGGGAAACAGTGAATGTGAGAGTGAGAGAAACAGTGAGAGTGAGAGAAACAGTGAGATGGCGAGAAACAGAGTAAGAGTGAATCTGGAGAAACAGTGAGTGTGAGAGTGAGAGAAACAGAGAGAGTGAGGCCATCAGTGAGAGTGAGAAAAACAGAGAGTGAGAGAAACAGAGTAAGAGTGAATCTGGAGAAACAGTGAGTGTGAAGTCATCAGTGAGAGTGAGAAAAACAGTGAGAGTGAGAAAAACTGTAAGAGTGAGAGAAACAGTGAGAAGGAGGGAAACAGAATAAGAGTGAATCTGGAGAAACAGTGAGAGTGGGAGAAACAGTGAGAGTGGGAGAAACAGTGAGAGGGAGAGAAACAAGAGTGAGAGTGAGAGAAACAGTGAGAGTGAAAGAAACAGTGTGAGAGAAACAGTGAGAGTGAAAGAAACAGTGTGAGAGAAACAGTGAGAGTGAGAAGAGAAACAACAACAAGAGTGAGAGAAACTGTGAAATGGGCAAATCAGTGAGAAAGTGTGAGAATCAGTGTGACTGGGGAAACTGTGAGAGTGAGAGAGGCAGTGAAAGTCTGAGAAACAGTGAGAGTGAGGCTGAAGAGACAGAGTGAGGCTGGAGAAACAGTAAGAGTGAGAGAAACAGTGAGAGTGGGACAGGAGGAACAGTGAGAGCTAGAGAAACAGTGAATGTGAGAGAAACAGTGAGAGTGAGAGAAACAGAATATGAGTGAGACTGAACTAGTGAGAGTGAAACAATGAGTGTGAGATAATCAGAGAGAGAGAGAGAAACAGTGAGAGGGAGGGAAACAGAGTAAGAGTGAGACGGCAGAAACAATGAGCACGAGAGTGAGAAAACCAGCAAGAGTGAGATGAGGGAAACAGTGAGATTGTGAGTTACAGAGAGTGTTAGAAACAGGGTAAGTGTGAGAGTGAGAGAGATAGTGCGAGTGAGAGAAACAGCATGAGTGAGAGTGAGATAAACAGGGAGATTTAGAGAAACAACAAGAGTGAGAGAAACAGAGAATCTGAGAGAAACAGTGAGAGAGAGAGAAACAGTGAGAGTGAAAGAAACAGTGTGAGTGTGAGAGAAACAGTGAGAGTGAGAGAAACAGAGTGAGAGAAACATACTGAGAGAAACAGAGCGAGAGTGAGAGAACCAGTGAGAGTGAGAGTGAGTGAGAATGTTGTTTCTCTCTTTTCTATTACTGCTGTGCTTTTACAAGGTTTTTTTTAACCCTTGGACTCTCATTGCTTTCTGTCTCTTTCCTACCAGGGGACATTGGTGGCCACATGGGCCTATTCATTGGAGCCAGTCTGCTGACCATCCTCGAAATCATTGATTATATCTATGAGGTGAGCTGCTCTCTCTCTCTCTCTTGTTGTTCCCCAATGGCTTATCGCTGAGTATTTATTTTCTTTACTCCATCATGGGATGTGGGCAGTGCTTGGGTGACCAGCCTTTATTGTCCATCCCTAATACCCCTCGAACGGAGTGACTTTCAGAGGCAGTTAACAGTCACCCACATTGGCTGGGGGTCTGGAGTCACATGTAGGCCAGACCAGGTGAGGTTGGCAGATTTCCCTCCCTAAAGGACATTAGTGACCCAGATGGGTCTTTGCAAAGGATAAAGTTGGTTTTATGGCTACGAGAACTGAGATTCGATTTCATTTCCACACTAATTAATTCAAATTAAAATCCACCAGCTGCCATGATGGGATTTAACTCATGTCCTCAGAGCTTTCACCGGACCAATGGAATTACCAGTTCAGTATCTTTACTACTGCCCCAAACTCTCCTCCTCCACCGCCCACAACCCCCTCCACCACTCTCTCCCCCTCCACCACACTCTCCTCCCTCCACCACCCTCTCCCCCTCCACCACCCTCTCCTCCCTCCACCACCCTCTCCTCCCTCCACCGCCCACAACCCCCTCCACCACCCTCTCCTCCCTCCACCACACTCTCCTCCCTCCACCACGCTCTCCTCCCTCCATCACCCTCTCCCCTTCCACCACACTCTCCTCCCTCCACCACACTCTCCTCCCTCCACCACACTCTCCTCCCTCCACCACACTCTCCTCCCTCCACCACCCTCTCCCCCTCCACCACACTCTCCTCCCTCCACCACGCTCTCCTCCCTCCATCACCCTCTCCCCTTCCACCACACTCTCCTCCCTCCACCACACTCTCCTCCCTCCACCACACTCTCCTCCCTCCACCACACTCTCCCCCTCCACCACACTCTCCTCCCTCCACCACCTTCTCCCCCTCCATCACCCTCTCCTCCCTCCACCACCTTCTCCCCCTCCATCACCCTCTCCCCTTCCACCACACTCTCCTCCCTCCACCACCCTCTCCCCCTCCACCACCCTCTCCTCCCTCCACCGCCCTCTCCTCCCTCCACCACACTCTCCTCCCTCCACCACCCTCTCCCCCTCCACCACCCTCTCCTCCTCCACCGCCCACAACCCCCTCCACCACACTCTCCCCCTCCACCACACTCTCCTCCCTCCACCACCCTCTCCCCCTCCACCACCCTCTCCTCCCTCCACCACCCTCTCCTCCCTCCACCGCCCACAACCCCCTCCACCACCCTCTCCTCCCTCCACCACACTCTCCTCCCTCCACCACACTCTCCCCCTCCACCACTCTCTCCCCCTCCACCACTCTCTCCCCCTCCACCACACTCTCCTCCCTCCACCACCCTCTCCCCCTCCACCACACTCTCCTCCCTCCACCACCCTCTCCCCCTCCACCGCCCACAACCCCCTCCACCACCCTCTCCTCCCTCCACCACACTCTCCTCCCTCCACCACCCTCTCCCCCTCCACCGCCCACAACCCCCTCCACCACTCTCTCCCCCTCCACCACACTCTCCTCCCTCCACCACCCTCTCCCCCTCCACCACACTCTCCTCCCTCCACCACCCTCTCCCCCTCCACCGCCCACAACCCCCTCCACCACCCTCTCCTCCCTCCACCACACTCTCCTCCCTCCACCACGCTCTCCTCCCTCCACCACCCTCTCCCCCTCCACCACCCTCTCCTCCCTCCATCACCTTCTCCCCCTCCACCACACTCTCCTCCCTCCACCACCCTCTCCCCCTCCACCACACTCTCCTCCCTCCACCACCCTCTCCCCCTCCACCACACTCTCCTCCCTCCACCACACTCTCCTCCCTCCACCACACTCTCCTCCCTCCACCACCCTCTCCCCCTCCACCACCCTCTCCTCCCTCCACCACCCTCTCCTCCCTCCACCGCCCACAACCCCCTCCACCACCCTCTCCTCCCTCCACCACACTCTCCTCCCTCCACCACACTCTCCCCCTCCACCACACTCTCCTCCCTCCACCACACTCTCCTCCCTCCACCACCCTCTCCCCCTCCACCACCCTCTCCTCCCTCCACCACCCTCTCCTCCCTCCACCGCCCACAACCCCCTCCACACACCTCTCCTCCTCCACCACACTCTCCTCCCTCCACCACACTCTCCTCCCTCCACCACCCCTCTCCCCCTCCACCCCCACCACCCCCTCCACCACCCTCTCCTCCCCTCCACCACACTCTCCTCCCTCCACCACACTCTCCTCCCTCCACCACACTCCTCCCCTCCACCACACTCTCCTCCTCCACCACACTCTCCTCCCTCCACCACACTCTCCCCCTCCACCACACTCTCCTCCCTCCACCACCCTCTCCTCCCTCCACCACCCTCTCCTCCCTCCACCACACTCTCCTCCCTCCACCACACTCTCCCCTCCACCACACTCTCCTCCCTCCACCACACTCTCCTCCTCCACCACACTCTCCTCCTCCACCACACTCTCCCCCTCCACCACACTCTCCTCCCTCCACCACCTTCTCCCCCTCCATCACCCTCTCCCCTTCCACCACACTCTCCTCCCTCCACCACCCTCTCCCCCTCCACCACCCTCTCCTCCCTCCACCGCCCTCTCCTCCCTCCACCACACTCTCCTCCCTCCACCACCCTCTCCCCCTCCACCACACTCTTCCCCTCCACCACACTCTCCTCCCTCCACCACCCTCTCCCCCTCCACCGCCCACAACCCCCTCCACCACCCTCTCCTCCCTCCACCACACTCTCCTCCCTCCACCACCCTCTCCCCCTCCACCACCCTCTTCTCCCTCCACCACCCTCTCCTCCCTCCACCACCTTCTCCCCCTCCACCACCCTCTCTCCCTCCATCACCCCATCCCCCTCCATCACCCTCTCCTCCTCCACCACCCTCTCCCCCTCCACCACAGTCGCCTCCCTCCATCACCCTCTCCTCCCTCCACCACCCTCTCCCCCTCCACCACCCTCTCCTCCCTCCATCACCCTCTCCTCCCTCCACCACCCTCTCCCCCTCCACCGCCCACAACCCCCTCCACCACACTCTCCTCCCTCCATCACCCTCTCCCCCTCCATCACCCTCTCCTCCTCCACCACACTCTCCTCCCTCCACCACCCTCTCCCCCTCCACCACCCTCTCCTCCCTCCACCACCCTCTCCTCCTCCACCACCCTCTCCTCCCTCCACCACCCTCTCCCCCTCCACCACCCTCTCCTCCCTCCACCACCCTCTCCCCCTCCACCACCCTCTCCTCCCTCCATCACCCTCTCCTCCCTCCACCGCCCACAACCCCCTCCACCACACTCTCCTCCCTCCACCACCCTCTCCTCCCTCCACCACCTTCTCCCCCTCCACCACCCTCTCCTCCTCCACCGCCCACAACCCCCTCCACCACACTCTCCCCTCCATCACCCCATCCCCCTCCACCACCCTCTCCCCCTCCACCACCCTCTCCTCCTCCACCGCCCACAACCCCCTCCACCACCCTCTCCTCCTCCACCACCCTCTCCTCCCTCCACCACCCTCTCCCCCTCCACCACCCTCTCCTCCTCCACCACCCTCTCCCCCTCCACCACCCTCTCCTCCTCCACCACACTCTCCCCTCCATCACCCCATCCCCCTCCACCACCCTCTCCCCCTCCACCACTCTCTCCCCCTCCACCACACTCTCCTCCCTCCACCACCCTCTCCCCCTCCACCACCCTCTCCTCCTCCACCGCCCACAACCCCCTCCACCACCCTCTCCCCCTCCACCACACTCTCCTCCCTCCACCACCCTCTCCCCCTCCACCACCCTCTCCTCCCTCCACCACCCTCTCCTCCTCCACCACCCTCTCCCCCTCCACCACACTCTCCCCTCCATCACCCCATCCCCCTCCACCACCCTCTCCCCCTCCACCACTCTCTCCCCCTCCACCACACTCTCCTCCCTCCACCACCCTCTCCCCCTCCACCACCCTCTCCTCCTCCACCGCCCACAACCCCCTCCACCACCCTCTCCCCCTCCACCACACGCTCCTCCCTCCACCCCCTCTCCTCCCTCAACCACCTCAACCCCCTCCATCAACCTCTCCTCCCTCAACCACCCTCTCCCCCTCCACCACCCTCTCCCCCTCCACCACCCTCTCCACCCTCCACCACTCTCTCCCCCTCCCTCACTCTCTCCACCCTCCATCACCCTCTCCCCCTCCACCACCCTCTCCTCCTCCACCGCCCACAACCCCCTCCACCACCCTCTCCCCCTCCACCACACGCTCCTCCCTCCACCCCCTCTCCTCCCTCAACCACCTCAACCCCCTCCATCAACCTCTCCTCCCTCCACCACCCTCTCCCCCTCCACCACCCTCTCCTCCCTCAACCACCCTCTCCCCCTCCACCACCCTCTCCCCCTCCACCACCCTCTCCACCCTCCACCACTCTCTCCCCCTCCCTCACTCTCTCCACCCTCCATCACCCTCTCCCCCTCCACCACCCTTTCTCCCTCCACCACTGTCTCCAATCCCCACCACCATCTCCCCCTCCACCCCCTCTCCTCCCTCAACCACCCCATCCCCCTCCATCAACCTCTCCCCCTCCACCACCCTCTCCCCCTCCACCACCCTCTCCCCCTCCATCAACCTCTCCCCCTCCACCACCCTCTCCTCCCTCCACCATCCACTCCCCTTCCGCCACTCTCTCCCCCTCCACCAGCCTCTCCTCCACCACCATCACCCCATCCATTACCATCTGCTCCCTCCAGCACACTCTCTCCCTCCACCACCCTCACCCACTCCATGACCCTGTCCCCCTCCACCACCCTCTTGCAGTCCATCACCCCCTCCACCCTCCACCAGCCCCTCCGTCCTCCATCACCATCTCCTCCCTCCACCACTCTCTCCCTCATCCATCACCTTCTCCCCCCTCCATCACCTCCTCATGCATCCACCACCCTCTTCCCTTTGGTGTTGGTGGAGGGAGAGTGTCTTCTGGGTGGGTGGTGTTGGGAAGGGAGAGTGTCTGGTAGGAGGGGATTTGGGGAAGGGAGAGTGTCTGGTGGGTGCGGTATTGGGGAAGGGAGAGTATGTGGTGGGGGGTGTTGAGGGAGGGTGTCTGATTGGGGGGTTGTTGGGGAAGGGACAGTGTCTGGGGGGTGGGTGGTGTTGGGAAGGGAGATTGTCTGGTAGGAGGGGAGTTGGGGAAGGGAGAGTGTCTGGTGGGGGGGCGGAATTGGTGAATGGACAGTGTCTGGGGTTGGAGGTATTTGGGTAGGAGAGTGTCTGGTGGGGAGGTGGTTTTCCGGAAGGGAGAGTGTCTGTTGGGGGTGGATTTGGGGAAGGGAAATTGTCGGTTGGGGGATGGTATTGGGGAAGGGAGTCTATCTGGTTGGGTTTGGCATTGCCGAAGGGAGAGTGTCTGGTCGGGGGGCGGAATTGGTGAATGTGTCTGGTGTTGGGGAAGAGAGAGTGTCTGGTGGGGGGGTGGTGTTGGGGAAGGGAGAGTGTCTGGTCGGGGGGCGGAATTGGTGAATGGACAGTGTCTGGGGTTGGGGGTGTTGGGGAAGAGAGAGTGTCTGTTGGGGGTTTTGGTGTTGGGGAAGGGAGATTGTCTGTTGGGGGTGGATTTGGGGAAGGGAGATTGTCGGGGGGGTGGAGATCGGGAAGGGAGAATGTATGGTGGGTGCGGTGTAGGGGAAGGGAGGGTATCTGGTGGGGTTGGTGTTGAGGGAGAGTGTCTGGTTGGGGGGGTGGTGTTGGGGAAGGGAGAGTGTCTGGTGTGGTATGGTGTTGGGGGAGATTGTCTGGTGGTGGATGGAGTTAGGTAAGGGAGTTTGTGTGGTGGGGGTTGTTGGGGAAGGGGGAGTGTCTGGTGGGGGGAATGTTGGGGAAGGGAGAGTGTCTGGTGGAGAGCGGAGTTGGGGAAGGGAGAGTGTCTGGTGGGGGATGGAGTTGGGGAAGGGAGAGTGTCTGGTGGGGGGAATGTTGGGGAAGGGAGAGTGTCTGGTGGGGAGCGGAGTTGGGGAAGGGAGAGTGTCTGGTGGAGGGGGGGTGTTGGGTAGGGAAAGTGTCTAGTGGCGGATGGAGTTAGGGAAGGGAGAGTGTCTGGTGGGGTGTGGTGTTGGGGAAGGGAGAGAGTCTGGTGGGGATGGTATTGGGGAAGTGAGAGTATGTGGTGGGGGTGGTATTGGGTAAGGGAGAGTGTCTGGTCGGTGGGGTGTTGAGGGAGAGTGTCTGGTGGGGTGTGGTGTTGGGGGAGAGTGTCTTGTGGGGTGTGGTGTTGGGGGAGAGTGTCTGGTGGGGTGTGGTGTTGGGGGAGAGTGTCTAGTGGCAGGTGGAGTTAGGGAAGGAAGATTGTTGGTAGGGGGGATGTTGGGGAAGGGGGAGTGTCTGGTGGGGGTGGTGTTGGGGAATGGACAGTGTCTGGTGGGGGTGGTGTTGAGGAAGGGTGAGTGTCTGGTGGGGGGGGTTGTTGAGGGAGAGTGTCGGGTGGGGTGTGGTGTTGGGGGAAAGTGTCTAGTGGCGGATGAAGTTAGGGAAGGGAGAATGT
This sequence comes from Carcharodon carcharias, assembly GCF_017639515.1. NCBI lineage: Eukaryota > Metazoa > Chordata > Chondrichthyes > Lamniformes > Lamnidae > Carcharodon > Carcharodon carcharias. The sequence goes on along the minus strand of NC_054478.1, from coordinate 2,520,435 downwards.
TTGGTGGAGGGGGTGGTGTTGGGTAAGGGAAAGTGTCTGATGGGAGTGGTTGTTGGGGAAGGGAGAGTGTCTGGTGCGTGGGTGTTGTTGGGGAATGGAGAGTGGTGGGGTGTGATTTTGGGGAAGGGAGAGTGTGTGGTGGGGGTGGTATTGGGTAAGGGAGAGTGTCTGGTTGGGGGGGTGTTGAGGGAGAGTGTCTGGTGGTGGGGGGTTGTTGGGGAAGGGAGATTGTCGGGGGGGGGGGTGGAGTTCGGGAAGGGAGAGTGTCTGGTGGGGGTGGTGTTGGGGAAGGGAGAGTGTCTGGTGGGGGGGTTGTTGGGGAAGGGAGAGTGTCTGGTGGGGGGGTTGTTGGGGAAGGGAGAGTGTCTGGTGGGGGGGTTGTTGGGGAATGGAGAGTGGTGGGCTGTGATTTTGGGGAAGGGAGAGTGTGTGGTGGGGGTGGTATTGGGTAAGGGAGAGTGTCTGGTTGGGGGGGTGTTGAGGGAGAGTGTCTGGTGGGGGTGGTGTTTGGGGAGAGTGTCTAGTGGTGGGTGGAGTTAGGGAAAGGAGACTGTTTGGTGGAGGGGGTGGTGTTGGGTAAGGGAAAGTGTCTGATGGGGGTGGGTTTGCGGAAGGGAGATTGTCGAGGGGTGGTGGAATTCAGGAAGCGAGAGTGCCTTGGGGGTGTGGTGTTGGGGAACGGAGATTGTCGGGGGGGGTGGAGTTGGGGAAGGGAGAGTGTCTGTAGTGGGGGTTGGTGGGGAAGGGAGAGTGTCTAGTTGGGGGTGGAATTGGTGAAGGGACAGTGTCTGGGGTTGGGGTGTTGAGAAAGGGTGAGTGTCTGGTGGGGGGTGTTGGGGAAGGAAGAGTGTCTGGTGGGGGGATGGTGCTGGGGAAGGGAGAGTGTCTGGTGGGGGGATGGTGTTGGGAAGGGAGAGTGTCTGGTGGGGGGGGGGCTGCTGGAGAAGGGAGAGCGTCTGGTGGTGTTGGTTGGTGGTGTTGGGGAATGGAGAGTGTCTGGTTGGGTTTGGCATTGCCGAAGGGAGAGTGTCTGGTGGGGGGGGGGGGGTTGTTGGGGAAGGGAGATTGTCGGGGGGGGGTGGAGTTCGGGAAGGGAGAGTGTCTGGTGGGGGGGTTGTTGGGGAAGGGAGAGTGTCTGGTGCGTGGGTGTTGTTGGGGAATGGAGAGTGGTGGGGTGTGATTTTGGGGAAGGGAGAGTGTGTGGTGGGGGTGGTATTGGGTAAGGGAGAGTGTCTGGTGGGGGGGGTGTTGAGGGAGAGTGTCTGGTGGTGGGGGGTTGTTGGGGAAGGGAGATTGTCGGGGGGGGGGTGGAGTTCGGGAAGGGAGAGTGTCTGGTGGGGGTGGTGTTGGGTAAGGGAAAGTGTCTAATGGGGGTGGGTTTGCGGAAGGGAGATTGTCGAGGGGGGGTGGAATTCAGGAAGCGAGAGTGCCTTGGGGGTGTGGTGTTGGGGAAGGGAGATTGTCGGGGGGGGTGGAGTTGGGGAAGGGAGAGTGTCTGGTGGGGGGGTTGTTGGGGAAGGGAGAGTGTCTGGTGGGGGGGTTGTTGGGGAAGGGAGAGTGTCTGGTGCGTGGGTGTTGTTGGGGAATGGAGAGTGGTGGGGTGTGATTTTGGGGAAGGGAGAGTGTGTGGTGGGGGTGGTATTGGGTAAGGGAGAGTGTCTGTTTGGGGGGGTGTTGAGGGAGAGTGTCTGGTGGTGGGGGGTTGTTGGGGAAGGGAGATTGTCGGGGGGGGTGGAGTTGGGGAAGGGAGAGTGTCTGTAGTGGGGGTTGGTGAGGAAGGGAGAGTGTCTAGTTGGGGGTGGAATTGGTGAAGGGACAGTGTCTGGGTTTGGGGTTTTGGGGAAGGGTGAGTGTCTGGTGGGGGGTGTTGGGGAAGGAAGAGTGTCTTGTGGGTGGTTGGTTTTGGGGAAGGTAGAGTGTCTGGTGGGTGGTTGGTGTTGGGGAAGGGAGAGTGTCTGGTGGGGGGGCTGCTGGAGAAGGGAGAGTGTCTGGGGTTGGGCTATTGGGGAAGGGTGAGCGTCTGGTGGGTGTTGTTGGGGAAGGAAGAGTGTCTTGTGGGGGGATGGTGTTGGGGAAGGGAGAGTGTCCGGTGGGGGGGATGTTGGGGAAGGGAGAGCGGGGAGTGGTTGGTGGTGTTGGGGAAAGGAGAGTGTCAGGTGGGGGGTGTTGGGGAAGGAAGAGTGTCTGGTCGGGGGGGTGATGGAGAAGGGAAAGTGTCTGCTGGAGAAGGGAGAGTGTCTGGTGGGAGGGGGTTGGTGGTGTTGGGGAATGGAGAGTGTCTGGTTGGGTTTGGCATTGCCGAAGAGAGAGTGTCTGGTGGGGGGGGTGTTGGGGAAGGGGGAGTGTCTGTTGGGGGGGGTGGTGTAGGGGAAGGGAGAGTGTCTGGTGGGGGTGGTGTAGGGGAAGGGAGAGTGTCTGGGGAGGGGTTGGTGGTGTTGGGGAAGGGAGAGTGTCTGGTTGGGTCTGGCACTGCCTAAGGGCAAGTGTCTGGTGGGGGGGTTGTTGGGGAAGGGAGATTGTTGTGGGGGGGGCGGGTGGAGTTGCGGAAGGGAGATTGTCTGGTGGTGGGGGTGGAGTTGGGGAAGGGAGATTGTCGGGGGGGGCGGTGTTGATGGGGAAGGGAGAGTGTCTGGAGTGGGGGCTGGTGGTGTTGGGGAAGAGAAACTGTCTGTTTGGGTTTGGCATTGCCGAAGGGAGAGTGTCTGGTTGGGTGGGGTTGTTGGGGAAGGGAGAGTGTCTAGTTGGGGGTGGAATTGGTGAAGGGACAGTGTCTGGGGTTGGGGGTGTTGGGGAATGGAGAGTGTCTAGTTGGGGGTGGTATTGGTGAAGGGACAGTGTCTGGGGTTGGGGGTGTAGGGGTAGGGAGAGTGTCTGGTGGGGTTTGTGGTGTTGGGGTAGGGAGAGTGTCTGATGGGGGTGGAGTTGGTGAAGGGACATTGTCGGGGGGCCGCAGTTCGGGAAGCGAGAGTGTCTGATGGGGGGTGGAGTTCGGGAAGAGAGAGTGTCTGGGGGGTGGGTGGAGTTGGGGAAGGGAGAGTGTCTGGTGTGGGGAAGGGAGAGTGTCTGGTGGGGGAGTTGTTGGGGAAGGGAGAGTGTCTGGAGGGTGGGTGGTGTTGGGGAATGGAGAGTGTCTGGTGGGGTGTGATATTGGGGAAGGGAGAGTGTCTGGTGGGGGTGGTATTGGGGAATGGAGATTGTCTGGTCGGGGTGGTGTTGAGGGAGAGTGTCTGGTGGTGGGGTGATTTTGGGGAAGGGAGAGAGTCTGGTGGGGATGGTATTGGGGAAGTGAGAGTATGTGGTGGGGGTGGTATTGGGGAAGGGAGAGTGTCTGGTGGGGGTGGTATTGGGGAATGGAGATTGTCTGGTCGGGGTGGTGTTGGGGGAGAGTGTCTGGTGGTGGGGTGATTTTGAGGAAGGGAGAGAGTCTGGTGGGGATGGTATTGGGGAAGTGAGAGTGTGTGGTGGGGGTGGTATTGGGTAAGGGAGAGTGTCTGGTGGGGGGGGTGTTGAGGGAGAGTGTCTGGTGGGGTGTGGTGTTGGGGGAGAGTGTCTAGTGGCAGGTGGAGTTAGGGAAGGAAGATTGTTGGTGGGGGGGATGTTGGGGAAGGGAGATTGTGGTGGGGGTGGTATTCGGGAAGGGAGAGTTTGTGCTGGGGGGTGGTGTTGAGGGAGAGTGTTTGGTTGGGGGGGATGTTGAGGGAGAGTGTCTGGTGGGGGGGTGTTGAGGGAGAGTGTCTGGTGGGTGTGGTATTCGGGGAGAGTGTCTAGTGGTGGGTGGAGTTAGGAAAGGGAGATTGTTTGGTGGGGGTGGAGTTAGGGAATGGAGAGTGTTTGGTGGGGGGTGGAGTTAGGGAAGGGAGGGTGTCTGGTTGGGGGGGGTGTTGGTGAATGGAGAGTGTCTGGTGGGGGGCTGTTGGGGAAGGGAGAGTGTCTGGTGGGGGGTGGAATTGGTAAAGGGAGAGTGTCTGGGGTTGGGGGTGTTGCCGAAGGGAGAGTTTCTGGTGGGGGGTGGTTTTGAGGAAGTTGGCTGGGTTGTGTTGACTGAATAAATATTTCTTTTTGTTCTGTAGCTACTTCGGAATAAACTTCGGCAGGTGCTCAACCCTCATCGTCGCAGCCCCACTGACACCCAGAACAGTATAGCTACCCTCGTACTGGACGACCTCAAATTTGTGAGTATCTGAAGAACGAAGTTACTGATCCTCTGACAGTGCAGCACTCCCTCAGTACAGACCCTCCGACAGTGCAGCACTCCCTCAGTACTGACCCTCTGACAGTGCAGCACTCCCTCAGTACTGACCTTCTGGCAGTGCAGCACTCCCTCAGTACTGACCCTTTGACAGTGCTGCACTCCCTCAGTACTGACCCTCCTGACAGTGCAACACTCTCTTAGTACTCACCCTCTGACTGCAGCACTCCCTCAGTACTGACCCTCTGACAGTGCAACACTCCCTCAGTACTCACCCTCTGACTGTGCAGCACTGACCCTCTGACAGTGCAACACTCCCTCAGTGCTCACCCTCTGACAGTGCAGCACTCCCTCAGTACTGACCCTCTGACTGTGCAGCACTGACCCTCTGACAGTGCAGCACTCCCTCAGTACTGACCCTCTGACTGTGCAGCACTCCCTCAGTGCTCACCCTCTGACTGTGCAGCACTCCCTCAGTACTGACCCTCTGACAGTGCAGCACTCCCTCAGTACTGACCCTCTGACAGTGCAACACTCCCTCAGTGCTCACCCTCTGACTGTGCAGCACTCCCTCAGTACTGACCCTCTGACTGTGCAGCACTCCCTCAGTACTGACCCTCTGACAGTGCAACACTCCCTCAGTGCTCACCCTCTGACAGTGCAGCACTCCCTCAGTACTGACCCTCTGACAATGCATCACTCCCTCAGTACTGACCCTCTGACAGTGCAGCACTCCCTCAGTACTGACCCTCTGACTATGCAGCACTCCCTCAGTACTGACCCTCTGACAGTGCAGCACTCCCTCAGTACTGACCCTCTGACTGTGCAGCACTCCCTCAGTACTCACCCTTTGATACTGGGTCTATTCAGCTGAGGCACCATGGCTGATTGTCTATCTCCAGATTGATTAAAGCAAGGATTAAAAGCTGGTTGCTGTAGAAACACATGTAGCACTTGAGTCGGGCAACATGAATTTGTAATCTTACTGACGCACCTTTCACTGTGTTTCTGGATTTGCGAGCTGTTTTTTACCAGAAATATCTGCATGTCTTTGTGTCCACAGAGCTCGTGTGAGTCAATGAGATGCAATCCTGAAGGTATGGCCATCTCCAGCAACACTCTGCGCCGCCCAGCTCAGCACAGACTGCCCTTTGAGGACTTTGCTTGTTGAGTGCAAGCAGGGATGTTATATCCTTGTATCCCTCTCACCCTCTTCCCTCCTTCCCTGTCTCCTCTGAATACTCTTTGAACAGAGAGCCAGTGCATACCTGAATACTCCAACTACCATAAACCCCTCAGCAGCAGAAACACAAGCCAAAGCCTTGCACAATATTCGTCAATATTTCTGACTACAAACCTCTTTCATTGGACTTATTTAGTTTCTGTTGTAACCTTCTGTATTCATAATATTTCCTTGGCACTGGAATCTGTCTATTTCTCTTCATCTGTCTTTTTTTTATTAAACTGAGAATGAAATGATTGTACTTTAGCTGATATTACTTGTTGAGTTTGAGGTGTTTGCAGACCCTGTGGGAATGCCCTGTTCTCAGCCTAGCACGTAGCAGAGCTTATTAGAGATGAATTACATTCCTATTGGTGGGCCCTGATTGTACAATATTTAAACTAAAGGCTAGCTGTAAAAACTCCTTAGCAGTGAAGTGGAACGCACCCAATGATGTGGCTGCTCGACTGAAATGCTGGAGAATTGAGAATAGAAACAGTGTTGAGCTGGAGTGAGAGAAATGATCTGAATTCTCTCGACATGTGGCAGCTGTTAGGAGTGAATTCTTAGCGATCACAGTCTCAGCTGTGTGAATATTGGATTAGCAAATACACAGACGTCACTGTGAGTCCGTGCCAATCGAATCCTTGTTTAGCCCTCTTCCTGTGCTCAACCAATTCCACATTCTCACCACTCTCTGGGTAAGGGAGTTTTTCCTGATTTCCTTATTGGATTTATTAGTGACTATCTCATATTTCTGGCTCTCGTTCTGATCCCCGCAGCCCCACTTACCCCAACCCCCCTACAGCCCTCCCAACAAGTAGAAACATCTTTTGTACCTCAAAGGCCTTCATAATCTTAAAGACCCTACCCTGTCACCACTCAGCACACTCGCTTCTTGGGAAGAGTCTTGGTCTGCTCGATTTTCTTGTTTGTGATGTATTGGCTGACCATGAACAGGCGTCTAGACTGCTGACCCTTCAATCCACTGACAGAAAAGTGGCATACAGGGAGTCTGCTCCCGATCAGCTGAACACAGAATGGGCAGACGAGTGGCAGGTGGAGTTGAATACAGGCAAGTGTGAGGTGATCCATTTTAGCAGAAGGTACAGGCAGAGGCAGTATAGTCTGAATGACACAGCTCTAAAGAGAGTGCAGGGTCAGAGGGATCTGGGGGTACATGTGCATCGATCTTTGAAGGTGGCAGGACATATTGAGAGAGTGTTTAACAAAGGATATGGGATCTTGGGCTTCATCAATAAAGGCATTGAGAACAAAACAGGGAAGTTATGCTGAACCTTTTTAAAACTCTGGTTAGGGCCCAATTAGAGTATCGTGTCCGTTTCTGGTCACCACAGTTTAGGAAGGATGTGAGGGTCCTCCAGAGGGTGCAGAAGAACTGACCCTGACACCTGTGTACTCAGCAATCCGAATCCAGAACTGTTACGTTCAGTCACTCTAGTCCAATTTTCCTATTGTCACTGTTCCTGCTCTCTCCAACATAACCCCTGCACCGGTCTATATCAACCTGGAGCATGGACACTTCAAATAAGCAGGCAGGACCATACTTACACAAGGGCACAATCCAACCTCAATACTCAGCGCAGCATCTGCGGAGAGGAACACAGTTAACGTTTCAAGTCCACATGACTCTTCAACAGAACTAAGGAGAAATAGGAAAGGGGTGAAATATAAGCTGGTTTAAGGGGGACGGAGGGTGTTGAGATAAGAGAGCTGGATAGAGGGCCAGTGATAGGTGGAGATAACCAAAAGATATCACAGACAAAAGGACAAAAAGGTGTTGAAGGTGGTGATATTATCTAAAGGACTATACTAATTAAGGGTAGAAAGCAGGACGAGCAAGGTACAGATAGTGGGGGTGGGGTGGGGGGAAGGACATGTCTTCCTTCTTCCTTAACCGAGGTTTTCCACCCACGGTCGTTGACAGGGCCCTCAACCGTGTCCGGCCCACCTCCCGCGCATCCGCCCTCACGCCTTCTCCTCCCTCCCAGAAACATGATAGGGTCCCCCTTGTCCTCACTTATCACCCCACCAGCCTCCGCATTCAAAGGATCATCCTCCGCCATTTCCGCCAACTCCAGCATGATGCCACCACCAAATACATCTTCCCTTCACCCTCCCACCCAGCGGCATTCCGCAGGGATTGTTCCCTCCGGGTCACCCTGGTCCACTCCTCCATCACCCCCTACTCCTCAACCCCCTCCCACAGCACCTTCCCATGCAACCGCAAAAGATGCAATACCTACCCCTTTACTTCCCCCTACTCACCGTCCAAGGGCCCAAACACTCCTTTCAAGTGAAGCAGCATTTCACTTGCACTTCCCTCAATTTAGTCTACTTCATTCGCTGCTCCCAACGCGGTTTCCTCTACATTGGAGAGACCAAACACAGACTGGGTGACCGCTTTGCAGAACACCTGCGGTCTGTCCACAAGCATGACCCAGACCTCCCTGTCGCTTGCTATTTCAACACTCCACCCTGCTCTCATGCCCACATGTCTGTCCTTGGCTTGCTGCATTGTTCCAATGAAGCTCAACGCAAACTGGAGGAACAGCAACTCATCTTCCGACTAGGCACTTTACAGCCTTCCAGACTGAATATTGAGTTCAACAACTTCAGATCATGAACTCTCTCCTCCATCCCCACCCCCTTTCTGATTTTCCCCCTCCTTTTTGTTTTTTCCAATAATTTAGATATATTTTTCTTTTCCCACCTATTTCCATTATCTTTAAATGTATTTCCATCCATTTTTTTATCTCTACCTTTTAGCCTATTTCAATCCCTTCCCCCCACCCCACCCCCACTAGGTCTATCTGTACCTTGCTCGTCCTGCTTTCTACCCTTAATTAGCACATTCCTTAGATAATATCAGCACCTTCAACACCTCTTTGTCCTTTTGTCTGTGACATCTTTTGGTTATCTCCACCTATCACTGGCCCTCTCTCCATCCTACTTGGCCCACTCCCCCTTAAACCAGCTCATATTTCACCTCTCTTCTATTCTTACTTAGTTCTGTCGAAGAGTCATCCGGACTCGAAACGTTAACTGTGTTCCGCTCTGCAGATGCTGTCAGACCGGCTGAGTTTTTCCAGGTATTTTTGTTTTTGTTTTGGATTTCCAGCATCTGCAGTTTTTTGCTTTTATCTCAACACTCAGGGCTCATATATCCATATACATTGCTTTTCAGACATCCATTCCTAGGACATGTTGCACTAAATATTTTCCATACTCGACACAGCCTGCATGATCCATGTTTTGTTTACACTGAGCTCACCAACTTCTACACAATCTGTTAGAATTCTTTGAGGATGTAATGAGTAGGTTAGACAAAGGAGAGCCAATGGATGTTATCTACTTGGACTTCCAGAAGGCCTTTGACAAGGTGCCGCACAGGATGCTGCTCAGTAAGATAAGAGCCCATGGTGTTAGAGGCAAGGTACTAGCATGGATAGAAGATTGGCTGTCTGGCAGGAGGCAGAGAGTGGGGATAAGGGGGTCCTTCTCAGGATGGCGGCCGGTGACTAGTGGAGTTCCGCAGGTGTCAGTGTTGGGACCACAACTTTTCACTTTATACATTAATGATCTAGATGAAGGAACTGAGGGCATCCTGGCTAAGTTTGCAGATGATACAAAGATAGGTGGAGGGACAGGTAGTATTGAGGAGGCGGGGAGGCTGCAGAAGGATTTGGACAGGTTAGGAGAATGGACAAAGAAGTGGCAGATGGAATACAACATGGGGAAGTGTGAGGTCATGCACTTTGGTAGGAAGAATAGAGACAGACTATTTTCTAAATGGGGAGAGAGTTCAGAAATCTGGAGTGCAAAGGGACTTGGGAATCCTAGTCCAGGATTCTCTTAAGGTTAACTTGCAGGTTGAGTCGGTAGTTAGGAAGACAAATGCAATGTTGGCATTTATTTAGAGAGGACTAGAATATGAAAGCAGGGATGTGCTGCTGAGGCTTTATAAGGCTCTGGTCAGACCACATTTAGAATATTGTGAGCAATTTTGGGCCCCGTATCTCAGGAAGGATGTGCTGGCCCTGGAGAGGGTCCAGAGGAGGTTCACGAGAATGATCCCAGGAATGAAAGGCTTAACATATGAGGAACGTTTGAGGACTCTGGGTCTATACTCAGTGGAGTTTAAAAGGATGAGGGGGGATCCAATTGAAACTTAAAGAATACTGAGAGGCCTGGATAGAGTGGACGTGGGGTAGATGTTTCCATTAGTAGGAGAGACTAGGACCCGAGGGCACAGCCTCAGAGTAAAGGGAAGACCTTTTAGAACAGAGATGAGGAGAAACTTCTTTAGCCAGAGAGTGGTGAATCTATGGGATTCATTACCACAGAAGGCTGTGGAGGCCAGGTCACTGAGTGTATTTAAGACCGAGATAGATAGGTTCTTGATTGGTAAAGGGTCAAAGGTTATGGGGAGAAGGCGGGAGAATGGGGTTGAGAAACTTATCAGCCATGATTGAATGGCGGAGCAGACTCGATGGGCTGAATGGCCTAATTTCTGCTCCTATGTCTTATGGTCTTACACATTGAATTTCTGTTTTCCACTGAGAGACCAGAGAGCAGCTTATACTAGATCTGATATTGTGCAATGAGACAAGACTAATTAATAACATCATAGTGAAGGCACCCCCAGTTAGCAGGTCTCATCAAATTGGAAAATAGCAGATGTGACTCCTCTACCCAAGAAAGGAGGGAGACAGAAAGGAGGAACCTCCAGGCCAGTTAGCCTAGCATCTGTCATAAGGAAATTGCTGGAACTTATTGTTATGGAGGTTATAATGGGGCACTTAGAAAATCTCAATGTAATCAAGCAGAGTTAACATTGTTTTGTGAAAGAGAAATAGAGTCATAGAGGTCTACAGCACAGAAAAAGGCCCTTCAGCCCATCGAGCCTGCGCCAGTCAAACAAGTACGTAACTATTCTAATCCCAAATTCCTGCACTAGGCCCATAGCCTCCCTTGCCTCACTCAACAACCTGGGATACATTTTATCCTGTCCTGGAGATTTATCTACTTTAAGCCTGCCAGATCACTTAGAACCTCCTCCCTTTCTATGTTAATTTCAATTATATCACAGCTCTTCTGTCTTATTTCCATACCCACATCGTCCCTCTCACTTGTGAACACTGACACAAAGTATTTGTTTAGAAACCTACCTACATCTTCCGGCTCCACACACAAATTACCACTATGGTCCTTAATGGGCCCTACTCTTTCCCTAGTTATCCTCTTACTCTTAATGTACTTGTAAAATAACTTTGGCTTTTTCTTTATTTTACCTGCCAATGATTTTTCATGCCCCTTTTTGCTCTCCTAATTTCCTTTTTAAGTTTCCCCCCCCCCCCCTACACATTCTATACTCCTCTAGGGCTTCCACTGTTTTGAGCCCTCGGTATCTGCTATAAGCCTCCCTTTTCTCTTTATCCAATCCTGTATATCGCTCAACATCCAGGGTTCCCTGGATTTGTTGGTCCCACCCTTTGTTCTTACTGGAATATGTTGGTCCTGTACTCTCCCTATTTCCTTCTTGAATGAGTCCCACTGCTCTGATGCAGATTTACCTAAGGGTAGCTGTTCCCAGTCCACTCTGGCCAAATCATATCTGAATAATGTTTGACTAATTTATTGGAGTTGTTTGAGAAAGTAACAAACAACATAAAGGGGAACCTGTAGATGTGCTGTACTTATAATTCCAGAAGGCATTTGACAATGGCATTTTATTATGCAAAATAAGAGTTCATGGCTTTGGGAATAACATATTAGCAAGGATACAGGATTGATTTGCTAACAGGAAATAAAGAGTAGACATAAATGGGTAATTTTTGGGTTGGCAAGATGTGACAAGTGGAGTACCATAGAGGTCAGTGCTGGGACCTTAACTATTTACAACCTATGTCAATGACCTGAAGGGACCGAAGGTATAGATGTTACATTTTCTGATTACACAAAGATAGGTAGGAAAATAAATTGTGAAGAGGGCATGAGGAGTTTACAAAGGGATGTAGACAGGTTAAGTGAGTTTGGCAGGTGGAGTTTAATGTGGGAAAATGTAAAATTATCCCACTTTGGCAGGAAGAATAGAAAAGTAGCAAATTATTTAAATTGAGAGAGATTGGAGAATTACAGAGGGATCTGGGTGTCCTGGTATATGAATCAGGAAAAGTTAGATGCAGGTGCAGTAAGTGATCAGGAAGGCAAGTGGAATGTTGGTGTTTATTGCAGAAGGAATGGAACATAAAAGTAGGGATGTTTTACTGCAGTTGTACAGGGCCTTGGTGAGACCACATCTGGAATACTGTGTACAGTTTTGGTCTCCTTATTTAAGAAAGGATATAATTACATTAGAAGCAGTTCAGAGAAGGTTCGTTTGACTAATTCCTGGGATGAAGTGGTTATCCTATTAGGAAAGATTGGACAGATTGGGTCTTCATCCATTGGAGTTTAGAAGAATGAGAGATGGTCTTATTGAAACATAAGATTCTGAGGGGGCTTGACAGGGTGGATAGTGAGGATGTTTTCCCATATGAGAGAGACTAGAACCAGGGGGCATTATTTAAAAATAAGGGACCTCCCATTTAAGACAGAGATCAAGAGAAATCTTTTTCTCTCAGAGGGTTGTGAATATTTAGAACTCTCTTCCCCGGAGAGTGATGGAGGCGGGATCATTAAATATTTTTAAGGCAGAGGTAGATAGATTCTTGACTAACAAGGGAGTGAAAAGTTATCGGGGTAAGGTGGAACGTGGAGGTGAGGCCACACCCACGGATCAGCCATGATCTTATTGAATGATGGAGCAGGGTCAAAGAAGCTGAATCGCCTATCCCTGCTGTGAATTTGTATGTTCGTACGATCAGACAGCCTTGGAATCACTGCCACTACTCTCTCACTCAGAGTTTTTATAAAAACCCAGACATGACCAAAGACAGACGCTTTCCCACTGGCCATTCCACGCTGATCAAGATCTGATCTATTTGTGAGCTCAGTCCCTGTCTGTTTGCAGACGGGTGAACCTTCATGTTCCTGAGAGCGAACACACCCTTTAGCCACAACATAAAACAGGACTGACCCTCTGACAGTGCAGCACTCCCTCAGTACTGACCCTCTGACAGTGCAGCACTCCCTCAGTACTGACCCTCTGACAGTGCAGCACTCCCTCATTGCTGACCCTCTGACAGTGCAGCACTCCCTCTGTACTGACCCTCCAACAATACAGCACTACTTCAATACTGACTGAGGCAACAGAGTGAGACCCACTGAGTGATGTTTAATACTGGTGTCTGAGTGTTTAGAATTCCATAGAATTCCAGATTGAAGATTGAGATCTTTCAGTGGAAACATTAACCATTGTAAATCTCATTAACCTGTTTAGTTTTCAGAGTAATGTTAGATTAAGAAGCACAGAAACCATGTTCAAACTCTAAATCACAGAGAGATAGGAAATCAGTTTGTAGAAGTGTACAGAATCAATCAAAGATCATAAGACAGAGGTGGGAAGGAGCTTATTTTAAAAATCCAGAACTGTCAAATGTTTATAATTCACCAGGTCAGTCGGTATTTGTCTGTTTTTAATGCTGTATGTTATAATGTAGATCAAAAAATGTGGATTATATAATTGTAGCAAAACTCACATATTCTCAGAATAAATTGAAAAACTGAAAGCCCTGTTCAATTTATCAGTTTACCAATGAATTTGTGCTGTTTTTCACTTGAGTAAAAAGTACTCCTGAGAAACTCCTGTGGTTCATAATCAGATCTTCAGTGCAGTCTGAGATCATTCACATCTGGATCTCCCAGTGCGTTACAGAACCACTCAAAACTGCTGTTTTAGGTTGCTGCAGATGTCATGAGGTCGGTGGGGTGCTGGGATTTGCTCTGCAAAGGTCCTTTTTTATTTTGGGCTATTAATACCCAGTAACCAAACCCAGACATAGTCAATGCTATCACAAAACTGGACCAGCCCCTTCCCCTGGTGTCCTGCCCTGTGGACTGGGCTCTCATGTTATTTCACTGTTCCCTCACTCACAGGTTCACACAATCACAGAATCTTTACACTGCAGGAGGCCATTCGGCCCATTGAGCCTGCGCTGACTCTCTGAAAGAGCATCCTATCTAGTCCCGCTCCCCTGCCTTACCCCTGTACCTTGCACATCAGAATCACAGAATCACAGTGCACAAGAGGCCCTTCGGCCCATCGGGTCTGCACCGACACGTGAGAAACACCTGACCTACCTACCTAATCCCATTTACCAGCACTTGGCCCATTGCCTTGAATGTTATGATGTGCCAAGTGCTCATCCAGGTACTTTTTAAAGGATGTGAGGCAACCCGCCTCCACCACCCTCCCAGGCAGCGCATTCCAGACCCTCACCACCCTCTGGGTAAAAGCTTTTCCTCACATCTCCCCTAAACCTCCTGCCCCTCACCTTGAACTAATCTCCCCTTGTGACTGACCCTTCAACTAAGGGGAACAGCTGCTCCCTATCCACCCTGTCCATGCCCCTCATAATCTTGTACACCTCGATCAGGTCACCCCTCAGTCTTCTCTGCTCCAATGAAAACAACCCAAGTCTATCCAACCTCTCTTCATAACTTAAATGTTTTATCCCAGGCAACATCCTGGTGAATCTCCTATGCACCCCCTCCAGTGCAATCACATCCTTCCTATAATGTGGTGACCAGAACTGCACACAGTACTCCAGCTGTGGCTTCACCAAGGTTCTACACAACTCCAACATGACCTCCCTACTTTTGTAATCTATGCCTCAACTGATGAAGGCAAGTGTCCCATATGACATTTTCACCACCCCACTAATATGTCCCTCTGCCTTCAGAGATCTATGGATACACATTCGAAGGTCCCTTTGTTCCTCAGAACTTCCTAGTGTCATGCCATTCATTGAATACTTCCTTGTCAAATTACTCCTTCCAAAGTGTATCACCTCACACTTTTCAGGGTTAAATTCCATCTGCCACTTTTCTGCCCATTTGACCATCCCGTCTATATCTTCCTGTAGCTCAAGACACTCAACCTCACTGTTAACCACCCAGCCAATCTTTATTTCATCCACAAACTTACTAATCCTACCCCCCAACATAATCATCTATGTTGTTTATATAAATGACAAATTCTCTCTTTTGAGGTAGCGATCCAATTCCCTTTTGAATATCTCGATCAAACCTGCCTCCACCACCCTCTCAGGAAGTTCATTCCAGATCCAACCACCTTTTCGGTGAAAAAAAATTCCCTCACATCACGTTTATTGCTTTTGCCAATTATTTTGAATCTGTGTCTAGTTCTTGATGTTCTCTTGAGTGGGAACAGTTTCTCACTATTTACCCTGTCCATACCCCTCAGGATCTTGAATACCTCTATCAGGTCTCCTCTCAGCATCCTGTTCTCCAAGGAAAACAGGTCCAAGGCTCTGGTGTCACAAGCTGCAGGAGATGTTCAAGGTGGCACCTTGGAGATGCCGAGAGTGACCCTATGTCCACATTTCACCTCCTTGACATTTGACCTTTGCCAAAGTACAGGGAGTACAGGATGCAGCAGGAGCGTAAATGTTCGCTGTCTGAAAGGCCGCTGAAGTGTTGCTGGTTGTAATGTGTCACGTGCTGGATTATTTCTTTCCATCTGTCACAATACAGATGTGAAAATAAAAACAGGCTCATCACAGGATGTTTCCCAGTCACTTTTGGTAAAAATCAGGACCAAGCCTGTGGCAAGAATCCAAGTCAATCAAAATTCAACTACAGACATCCAGTGGCATTTGTTTAATATATTTTTAATTGGCAACTCTACTTAAATTAACAACGTGAAGGGAAGGTTTCAAAACTAACCTTCATCCTGCCTTGTTCCAACTGAGGTTCTTCCTGCAGCCTTTAGAAAAATTGCATCATAGAATAATAGAGAACAGATAGCAGCAATTCAATCCATTGTGACCGTGTAAACCCTTCAAAACAGCTCCACATTTTTACTCTTGCCTTACCCTGTATCTAACCCCGTGCTGTACCGGCCCTGGGAGTGTTTGATGGGGACAGTGTAGAGGGAGATTTACTTGTATCTAACCCCGTGCTGTACCTGTCCTGGGAGTGTTTGATGGGGACAGTGTAGAGGGAGATTTACTCTGTATCTAACCCCGTGCTGTACCTGTCCTGGGAGTGTTTGATGGGGACAGTGTAGAGGGAGATTTACTCTGTATCTAACCCCGTGCTGTACCTGTCCTGGGAGTGTTTGATGGGGACGGTGTAGAGGGAGCTTTACTCTGTATCTAACCCCGTGCTGTACCTGTCCTGGGAGTGTTTGATGGGGACGGTGTAGAGGGAGATTTACTCTGTATCTAACCCCGTGCTGTACCTGTCCTGGGAGTGTTTGATGGGGACAGTGTAGAGGGAGATTTACTCTGTATCTAACCCCGTGCTGTACCTGTCCTGGGAGTGTTTGATGGGGACGGTGTAGAGGGAGATTTACTCTGTATCTAACCCCGTGCTGTACCTGTCCTGGGAGTGTTTGATGGGGACAGTGTAGAGGGAGATTTACTCTGTATCTAACCCCGTGCTGTACCTGTCCTGGGAGTGTTTGATGGGGACAGTGTAGAGGAAGCTTTACTCTGTATCTAACCCCGTGCTGTACCTGTCCTGGGAGTGTTTGATGGGGACAGTGTAGAGGAGCTTTACTCTGTATCTAACCCCGTGCTGTACCTGTCCTGGGAGTGTTTGATGGGGACAGTGTAGAGAGAGTTTTACTCTGTATCTAACCCCGTGCTGTACCTGTCCTGGGAGTGTTTGATGCGGACAGTGTAGAGGGAGATTTACTCTGTATCTAACCCCGTGCTGTACCTTCCTGGGAGTGTTTGATGGGGACAGTGTAGAGGCAGCTTTACTCTGTATCTAACCCCGTGCTGTACCTGTCCTGGGAGTGTTTGATGGGGACAGTGTAGAGGGAGCTTTACTCTGTATCTAACCCCGTGCTGTACCTGTCCTGGGAGTGTTTGATGAGGACAGTGTAGAGGGAACTTTACTCTGTATCTAACCCCGTGCTGTACCTGTCCCGGGAGCGTTTGATGGGGACAGTGTAGAGGGAGATTTACTCTGTATCTAACCCTGTGCTATACCTGTCCTGGGAGTGTTTGATGAGGACAGTGTAGAGGGAGATTTACTCAGTATCTAACCCCGTGCTGTACCTGTCCTGGGAGTGTTTGATGGGGATAGTGTAGTAGAAGCTGTGTTCCATTGAAAGAAAATCTCTGAAGTCTGTGTATGTAACTGCCCTGTTTTGGGCTCTAAGCTGTGTCTCTCTGTGACGTATATTAAGCTGCTCTATTCTGGGCAGATGTTCAAACACAGGCTGTAGAATGTGTGAAAGTGGAATCCAGCCAAGACACATGGGGCTCAGGTTCGACTGAGACAATGAGCCTTTGTCTGCTGCTTGGTGCTTTGTGGAAACTCTGTAGCAACAGCCCTGGAACGGCGATGCTCTCACTGCACGAAAGGACTCTGAACACGTCCAATTAGCGACCTTGACTGTGTCCCATGGGAGAAACTACAGGACTGAAGTGAGGAGAGCTGAGGCGAATTAATCAATCTGGAATAAAAAATTACCAACAGAAATGGCGATCATGAAACTACTTGATTGATGGGAAATCCCGACTGATTCACTAACGTCCTTTATAAAACGCTGCTTCAGCCTCTAGTGGAATACGTGTCAAATTCTTGATACCGCACTTTATGAAGGATGTGAAGGCATTGGAGAGGGTGCAGAAAAGCTTCACAAGAATGGTCCCAGGGATGAGGGACTTCAGGTCTCCAGGCAGATTGGAGAATTTGGGACCGTTGTCCTTGGTGAAGATTGGGAGGAGATTTTTTAGAGATGTTCAAAATCATGAGGTGTTTGGACAGAGTGGTTAGGGAGAGACTGTTCCTATTGGTGAAAAGATCAAGAACCAAAAGACACTGATTTAAGGTAATCAACAAACAAAATAAAGGTGCTATGAGGAAAAGTTTTTTCACGCAGCAAGTGGTTAGGGTCCGGAACACACAGCCTGATGAAAGTGCAATGGAGCCAGATTCAATTGAAGCTTTCAAAAGGGAATTAGATAATGACCCGCAGAGAGAACATTCACAGGATTATGGGGAAATAGTGAGGAAGTGACAGGAGCTAAGTTGCTATTGTATAGATCCAGTGTGGATGAAACAGGCAAAATGGTTTCCTCCTGTGTTGTAACCATTCAGTGGTTTGTTAATTTAGAGAAGGAAATCTGCCATCCTTATCTGGTCTGGCCTACATGTGACTGCAGACCCACAGCAATGTGCTTGACTCTGAAATGGCCTAACAAGCCACTCAGCTGTATCGAACCACTACAAAAACCAGTAAGAATAAAAACTGGACAGTCCACCCAGCATCGATTGAGGTACCAAAAATGATAAAGGTACATTCAACCCAGTCAACATTGCAATGACCACCTCACTAACATCTGGGGGCTTGTGCCAAAATTGGGAGAGCTGTCTCACAGACTAGTCAAGCAACAGCCTGACATAGTCATCCTCACGGAATCATACCTTACAGACAATGTCCCAGACACCACCATCACCATCCCTGGGTATGTCCTGTCCCACCGGCAGGACACACCCAGTAGAGGTGGGGGCACAGTGGTATACAGTCAGGAGGGAGTTACCCTGGGAATCCTCAACATTGACTCTGGACCTCAAAGAATCTCATAGCATCAGGTCAAACATGGGCAAGTAAACCTCCTGCTGATTACCACGTACCGCCCTCCCTCAGCTGATGAATCAGTGCTCCTCCATGTTGAACACCGCTTGGAGGAAGCACTGAGGGTGGCAAGGGTGCAGAATATACTCTGGGTGGGGGACTTCAGTGTCCATCACCAAGAGTGGCTGGGTAGCACCACTACTGACCGAGCTGGCCGAGTCCTAAAGGACATAGCTGCTAGACTGGGTCTGCAGCAGGTGGTGAGGGAACCAACAAGAGGGAGAAACATACTTGACCTCATCCTCACCAACCTGCCTGTCACAGATGCATCTGTCCATGACAGTATCAGTAGGAGTGACCACCGCACAGTCATTGTGGAGATGAAGTCCCGTTTTCACATTGAGGATACCCTCCATCGTGTTGTGTGGCACTATCACTGTGCTAAATGGGATAGATTTTGAACAGATCCAGCAACTCAAGACTGGGCATCCATGAGGTGCTGTGGGCCATCAGCAGCAGCAGAATTGTACTCGAACACAGTCTGTAACCTCATGTCACAGCATATCCCCCACTCTACCAACAATCCCCATCCTCGATGATGGAGGAGCCCAGCACATCAGTGCAGAAGATAAGGCAAATGCAATTGCTACCATCTTCAACCAAAAGTGCCGAGTGGATGATCCATCTCGGCCTCCTCCGGAGGTCCCCAGCATCACAGATGCCAGTCTTCAGCCAATTCAATTCACTCCACGTGATATCGAGGAACAGCTGAAGGCACTGGATACTGCAAAGACTATGGGCCCTGACAATATTCCAGCAATAGTACTGAAGACTTGTGCTCCAGAACTTGCTGCGCCCCTAGCCAAGCTGTTCCATTACAGCTACAACACTGGCATCTACCCGGCTATGTGGAAAATTGCCCAGGTATGTCCTGTACACAAAAAGTAGGACAAATCCAACCCAGCCAATTACTGCCCCATCAGTCTACTCTCCATCATCAGTAAAGTGATGGAAGGGATCATCGATTGTGCTAACAAGCGGCACTTGCTTAGCAATAACCTGCTCACTGATGCCCAGTTTGGGTTCTGCCAGGGTCACTCAGCTCCTGACCTCATTACAGCCTTGGTTCAAACATGGACAAAAGAGCTGAACTCCTGAGGTGAGGTGAGAGTGACTGCCCTTGACATCAAGGCCACATTTGACAGAGTGTGGCATCAAGGAGCCCCAGCAAAATCGGAGTCAATGGGAATCAGGAGGAAAACTCTCCACTGGTTGGAGTCATACCTAGCACAAAGGAAGATGGTTGTGGTTGTTGGAGGTCAGTCATCTCAGCTCCAGGACATCACTGCAGGAGTTCCTCAGGGTAGTGTCCTAGGCCCAACCATCTTCAGCTGCTTCATCAATGACCTTCCTTCCATCACAAGGTCAGAAGTGGGGATGTTCACTGATGATTGCACAATGTTCAGCACCATTCACGACTCCTCAGGTACTGAAGCAGTCCATGACCAGATGCAGCAAGACCTGGACAATATCCAGGCTTGGGCTGACAAGTGACAAGTAACATTCACACCACACAAGTGTCAGGCAATGACCATCTCCAACAAGAGAGAATCTAACCATCACTCCAAGACATTCAATGGCATTACCATCACTGAATCCCCCACTATCTACATCCTGGGGGTTACCATTGACCAAAAACTGAACTGGACTAGCCATATAAATACTGTGGCTACAAGAGCAGGTCAGAGGCTGGGAATCCTGCGGCGAGTAACTCAACTCCTGACTCCCCAAAGCCTTTCCACCATCTACAAGGCACAAGTCAGGAGTGCGATGGAATAATCCCCACTTGCCTGGATGAGTGCAGCTCCTACAACACTCAAGAAGCTTGACACCATCCAGGACAAAACAGCCTCGCTTGATTGGCACCCCATCCACAAACATTCACTCCCTCCACCACTGACACACAGTAGCAGCAGTGTGTGTACCATCTACAAGATGCACTGCAGGAACTCACCAAGGCTCCTTAGACAGCAGCTTCCAAACCCTCAACCACTACCATCTAGAAGGACAAGGACAGCAGATAGATGGGAACACCACCACCTGGAAGTTCCCCTCCAAGCTACTCACCATCCTGACTTGGAAATATATCGCCGTTCCTTCACTGTCGCTGGGTCAAAATCCTGGAACTCCCTTCCCTAACAGCACTGTGGGTGTACCTACACCACATGGACTGCAGCGGTTCAAGAAGGCAGCTCACCACCACCTTCTCAAGGGTAATTAGGGATGGACAACAAATGCTGGGCCCAGCCAGCCAAGCCTCACATCCTGTGAATGAATTACTAACTCCCATAAAAACATAGCTAAGGGAAAATCTAAGGTTCTCCATATTAACTGAAGTCCCTCATCCCTGCTCCCATCCTGGTAAATCTCCTCCGCACCCTCTCCAAGGCCTTGACGTCCTTTGTAAAGTGTGAGACCCAGAATTGGACACAATCCTCCAGCTGGAGTCTAACCAGTGATTTATAAAAGGGTTCACTATAACTTCCTTACTTTGTGTAATCTATTCCTCTGGTAATGAAGCCAAAGATCTCAAATCCTTTTTTTACAGCTTCCCAGCTTGTGGTGCCACCTTCAGTGATTTGTGTCCATTCCAACGTCTCTCTATTGCAGCACACTCTTTAAAATCAGTCTGTTTTGAAGATACATGAAAACTAACCTGTCGTGTTTGATTTTTATTCTGTGTCATGCTCACTGTAACTTCCCTTCCCCCTCGCAGTGTTTTATTCAATACAGCTATCTCCCAAAGTGTGTCATGGATGCAGTGAAGGCTCTCCAACCCCCCTCATCTCTCCTCCCTGTCTGCTGATTCATTCCGCTCCCGCTCCCCTTCCCTCTCCTCCCTGCATCCCAGTCATCCTGTGCACCCCACCCTCTATCACATTCTGCACATTCCCTCTCCCACCCAATTGCCCCTTTCTCAGCCCCATTGCCCTGTGTATAACCATCTGACAACCTGCCCCACTCACACAGCATCAACAGATCAGAGCAGCGCAGGCAGCCTCTTCTTTAATGGACAGTCTCTCACTGCTGGACAGAGCAAACGGAATGTAAGTGTAAATTGTTATGTCCTTTATTGTAAAAATAGAATCTAGGCAGACGTTGGGGCCCATCAGTGGCTTGGGGGAATTACGGGATGACAGTCTGCTTGCTCCTGCAGTCGGAGAGATTTTGGTTATCTTGTTGACCAACATTGGTCCTCTTTGACCTGTCAATGACCCTGCAGTTTGGTTGAAGTAATTGGGAGTGAACCAGTCTCAGTTGGGGTAAGGAGTGTGTCCTGTTACTCAAGCGAAGGTCAGGGGGGGAGAAACACAGCAGCCAGGGGAGTAACATGGACTAACAGATGCTCCTCGGCTGCCAGTCAATCACCCACAGGGCTGGAGAGCCTCAGGTGCTGTTCCCTTGCTCCTGCTCAAACAACAGCATTGCCAGTTGGGAGCGAGACCCTAGGGCCTGGAGGTTGCTCTGCACACATCGATGGTAAATCTCCTCACTCACTCGCGGGCTGCACACCCTCTGCCCGTGCTTCTGGCGCAGGGCAGGTTCGACAGCTCGGAAAACATGCAGGTTGGAGTACTGGACGAACATTTCATACAGGTCCAGAGTCTCCAGGATTTCCTCGTTCTCCAGTGCATCGGAGGCCATCTTGCCTCGGGCTGCCATGTAGTCAGAGTTGTAAAAACAGGCGGCGTCGAAGAAGTCACGGTCAAAGTGGCCGGAATCCTTGAGCAAGTCAATGGTCAGGGGCAGTGGCTGGTTGTGATAGGCGATCTTCGGGTTATATTCCTGGAAGTGGATGGGGAAGAAGACCTGCCATTGGCTGATGGTGTTCATGCGGCACCGGTTCAGGAATTCAAAGTTGACCTCCATGTTGATCCCGGCCACAAAGAACAACGTGTCTACCGGGTGCTTCTTGGAGATGATGTCCATGATCTTTAGCTGGCACGGTGAGTCAGTCTTCACACTAATCCAGGGAATCTTGGTTTCTGGATACTTCCTCTCGCAGTCCATGATCTTTGCCTTGACGCTGCTGAAGATGTCGTTCTGATTGACCCTTTGAGCTTCAAAGGGGTCGTAGATGAAGAGCAGAGTTAGGATTGCGTTCTCATTGCTCTCCAGCGCATTGAGGGCGTACAGTTCAATGAAGCGAATTGCCTGCTCCCTCTCGTGGACACTGAGCGGGAGGATAATGTGGATCCTGGTGGCCTCAGTCACATATGGCATGGGGATGATTTCCACGTTGCTGAGTGGCCGCACCAGGTGGACTCTCTTGGTAATGGAGCGGCTATGTCCCTTCTGGGTAACCGCCTCCAGCTGCAGGTCCAGCGTGTACTCCATGCCCCGGGTGGGGTCAAACCTGCGATAGCCATTCAGCAGCTGCTCTTTGCGCAGGTGAAGCGTGGGTTGGTATTTCTTATTCAACTCCTCCACAGCCACTTCAATGATGTTACTGATGTCGCTCTTGTCAATCCCACGCAGCTCACACTTTGGGGAGCCATCCACACAGGAGAAGACCTGGTCCTCGGTGAAGTAGTCCCAGCGAAGGACCTCAAACCGGGTGCGGGGCTGAAAAGGGGGGTTAATCCCTATGGGCCAGCTGCTGGCTTTCTCCCCCTCAGCTGTGAGACCACTGACGTTTCTGATTTCATCCTGAAAAATGGAATAAAAAGGAGTTAGGGAGAAGAGGAGGCCATTCAGCCCCATGAGCCCATTGTAACACTCAGTTAGATCCTGGCTGATCTGTAATAACATCAAGGCCTTGACTTTGTTCCATTCCCTCGATACCCTTACCAAACAAAAATCTTAGTCTTGAAAACTCCAGGAACCCCCCCCCCCAACAGCCTGAACAGCGTTTTTGGGCAGAGAGAGTTGCAGATTCCCACAGCCCTCTGTGTGAGGAAGTCCTTCCTGACATCACCCCTCAACGGCCTGGCTCGAATCTGAAGCTTCTGCCCCCTTGTTCTGGATACCTCCCACCAATCTGTCCACCCCCCCCACCCCCCACCCCCCCACACCCCCACCCCAACAGAGGAAACAGTTTCTCTCTATCGACCCAATCAAAACCCTTTATAATTTTAAACAATCAATTCGATTTTCGATTAATCTTCTATGCTCGAGGCAGAACAAGATAAGTCTGAGCAACCTGTCCCCAATCCATTACCCCCACCCCCCATCCATTACCCCCCACCCCATTCCATTACCCCCACTACCCATCCATTACCCCCACCCCCCATCCATTACACCCACTACCCATCCATTACCCCCACTACCCATCCATTACCCCTCACCCCAATCCATTACCCCCCACCCCAATCCATTACCCCTCACCCCAATCCATTACCCCTCGCCCCAATCCATTACCCCTCGCCCCAATCCATTACCCCTCGCCCCAATCCATTACCCCTCGCCCCAATCCATTACCCCCACTACCCATCCATTACCCCCCACCCCAATCCATTACCCCCACTACCCATCCATTACCCCTCACCCCAATCCATTAACCCTCGCCCCAATCCATTACCCCTCGCCCCAATCCATTACCCCTCGCCCCAATCCATTACCCCTCACCCCAATCCATTACCCCCACTACCCATCCATTACCCCCCACCCCAATCCATTACCCCCACTACCCATCCATTACCCCTCACCCCAATCCATTAACCCTCGCCCCAATCCATTACCCCTCGCCCCAATCCATTACCCCTCACCCCAATGCATTACCCCTCACCCCAATCCATTACCCCTCGCCCCAATCCATTACCCCTCGCACCAATCCATTACCCCTCACCCCAATCCATTACACCCACTACCCATCCATTACCCCCCACCCCAATCCATTACACCCACTACCCATCCATTATCCCCCACCCCAATCCATTACCCCCCACCCCAATCTATTACCCCCACTACCCATCCATTACTCCCCACTCCAATCCATTAACCCCACTACCCATCCATTACCCCCCCACCCCAATCCATTACCCCCCACCCCAATCCATTACCCCCACTACCCATCCATTACCCCCCACCCCAATCCATTACCCCCACTACCCATCCATTACCCCCCACCCCAATCCATTACCCCCCACCCCAATCCATTACCCCCACTACCCATCCATTACTCCCCACCCCAATCCATTAACCCCACTACCCATCCATTACCCCCCCACCCCAATCCATTACCCCCCACCCCAATCCATTACCCCCACTACCCATCCATTACTCCCCACCCCAATCCATTACCCCCACTACCCATCCATTACCCCTCACCCCAATCCATTACCCCCCACCCCAATCCATTACCCCCACTACCCATCCATTACCCCTCACCCCAATCCATTACCCCTCGCCCCAATCCATTACCCCTCGCCCCAATCCATTACCCCGCACCCCAATGCATTACCCCTCACCCCAATCCATTACCCCTCGCCCCAATCCATTACCCCTCGCACCAATCCATTACCCCTCGCCCCAATCCATTACCCCTCGCCCCAAACCATTACCCCCACTACCCATCCATTACCCCTCACCCAATCCATTACCCCTCACCCCAATCCATTACCCCCACTACCCATCCATTACCCCCCACCCCAATCCATTACCCCCCACCCCAATCCATTACCCCCACCCCAATCCATTACCCCTCACCCCAATCCATTACCCCCACTACCCATCCATTACCCCCCACCCCAATCCATTACCCCCCACCCCAATCCATTACCCCTCACCCCAATCCATTACCCCCACTACCCATCCATTACCCCCCACCCCAATCCATTACCCCCACTACCCATCCATTACCCCCCACCCCAATCCATTACCCCCACTACCCATCCATTACCCCCCACCCCATTCCATTACACCCCACCCCAATCCATTACCCCCACTACCCATCCATTACCCCCCACCCCAATCCATTATCCCCCACCCCAATCCATTACCCCCACTACCCATCCATTACCCCCCACCCCAATCCATTACCCCTCACCCGAATCCATTACCCCCACCCCAATCCATTACCCCACTACCCATCCATTACCCCCACCCCAATCCATTACCCCTCACCCCAATCCATTACACCTCACCCCAATCCATTAACCCCCACACCAATCCATTACCCCTCACCCCAATCCATGCCCCTCACCCCAATCCATTACCCCCACTACCCATCCATTAGCCTCACTACCCATCCATTACCCCCACTACCCATCCATTACCCCTACTACCCATCCATTACCCCCCACCCCACCATTACCCCCCACCCCAATCCATTACCCCCACTACCCATCCATTACCCCCCACCCCAATCCATTACCCCCCACCCCAATCCATTACCCCCCACCCCAATCCATTACCCCTCACCCCAATCCATTACCCCCACACCAATCCATTACCCCCCACCCCAATCCATTACCCCTCACCCCAATCCATTACCCCCACTACCCATCCATTACCCCCCACCCCAATCCATTAGCCCCCACCCCAATCCATTACCCCCACTACCTAACCATTACCCCCCACCCCAATCCATTACCCCCCACTACCCATCCATTACCCCCCACCCCAATCCATTACCCCCACTACCCATCCATTACCCCCCACCCAAATCCATTACCCCCACTCCAATCCATTACCCCTCACCCCAATCCATTACCCCTCACCCCAATCCATTACCCCCACCCCAATTCATTACCCCCACCCCAATCCATTACACCTCACCCCAATCCATTACCCCCACCCCAATCCATTACCCTCCACCCCAATCCATTACCCTCCACCCCAATCCATTACCCCCCACCCCAATCCATTAAGCCCCACCCCAATCCATTACCACCCACTACCCATCCATTACCCCCCACCCCAATACATTACCAACCACTACCCATCCATTACACCCCACCCCAATCCATTACACCCACTACCCATCCATTACACCCCACCCCAATCCATTATCCCCACTACCCATCCATTACCCCCAGCCCAATCCATTAAGCCCCACCCCAATCCATTACCACCCACTACCCATCCATTACCCCCACCCCAATCCATTAAGCCCCACCCCAATCCATTACCACCCACTACCCTTCCATTACCCCCACCCCAATCCATTACCCCCCACTACCCATCCATTACCCCCCACCCCAATCCATTACCCCCCACTACCCATCCATTACCCGCCACCCCAATCCATTACACCCACTACCCATCCATTACCCCCACTACCCATCCATTACCCCCCACCCCAATCCATTACCCCCACTACCCATCCATTACCCCGCACCGCAATCCATTACCCCCCACCCCAATCCATTACCCCCCACCCCTATCCATTACCCCCCACCCCAATCCATTACCCCCACCCCAATCCATTACCCCCACTACCCATCCATTACCCCCCACCCCAATCCATTACCCCCCACCCCAATCCATTACCCCCACTACCCATCCATTACCCCCACTACCCATCCATTACCCCTCATCCCAATTCATTACCCCCCACTACCCATCCATTACCCCCCACCCCAATCCATTACCCCCACTACCCATCCATTACCCCCACTACCCATCCATTACCCCCCACCCCAATCCATTACCCCCACTACCCATCCATTACCCCCCACCCCAATCCATTACCCCCCACTACCCATCCATTACACCCACCCCAATCCATTACCCCCACTACCCATCCATTATCCCCCACCACAATCCATTATCCCCACTACCCATCCATTACTCCCCACCCAATCCATTACCCCCACTACCCATCCATTACCCCCCACCCCAATCCATTGCCCCCACTACCCATCCATTACCCCCACCCCAATCCATTACCCCCACCCCAATCCATTACCCCCCACCCCAATCCATTACCCCTCACCCCAATCCATTCCCCCCACCCCAATCCATTACCCCCACCCCAATCCATTACCCTCACCCCAATCCATTACACCCACCCCAATCCATTACCCCTCACCCCAATCCATTACCCCTCACCCCAATCCATTACCCCCAACCCAATCCATTACCCCCTACCCCAATCCATTACCCCCTACCCCAATCCATTACCCCCACACCAATCAATTACCCCCCACCCCAATCCATTACCACCCACCCCAATCCATTACCCTCCACCCCAATCCATTACCCCCCACCCCAATCCATTACCCCCTACCCCAATCCATTACCCCCACACCAATCCATTACCCCCCACCCCAATCCATTACCCCCACTACCCATCCATTACCCCCCACACCAATCCATTACCCCCACTACCCATCCATTACCCCCCACACCAATCCATTACCCTCCACCCCAATCCATTACACCCACACCAATCCATTACCCCTCACCCCAATCCATTACCCCCACTACCCTTCCATTACCCCTCACTGCAATCCATTACCCTCCACGCTAATCCATTACCCCTCACCCCAATCCATTACCCCCACTATCCATCCATTACCCCCACCCCAATCCATTACCCCCACTATCCATCCATTACCCCCACTACCCATCCATTTCCCCCACCCCAATCCATTACCCCCACTACCCATCCATTATCCCCACCCCAATCCATTAACCCCCCACTCCAATCCATTACCCTCCACCCCAATCCATTACCCCCACCCCAATCCATTATCCCCACTACCCATCCATTACCCCCACCCCAATCCATTACCCACAGCCCCCATCCATTACCCCCCACCCTAATCCATTACCCCTCACCCCAATCCATTACCCCCACACCAATCCATTACCCCTCACCCCAATCCATTACCCCCCACCCCAATCCATTACCCCCACTACCCTTCCATTACCCCTCACCCCAATCCATTACCCTCCTCCCCAATCCATTACCCCTCACCCCAATCCATTACCCCCACTACCCATCCATTACCCCCACCCCAATCCATTACCGCAACCACCCATCCATTACCCCCACCCCAATCCATTACCCCCCACTACCCATCCATTATCCCCACCCCAATCCATTAACCCCCCACCCCAATCCATTACCCCCAACCCAATCCATTATCCCCACTACCCATCCATTACCCCCACCCCAATCCATTACCCCCACCACAATCCATTATCCCCACTACCCATCCATTACCCCCACCCCAATCCATTACCCCCACCCCAATCCATTATCCCCACTACCCATCCATTACCCCCACCCCAATCCATTAACCCCCACCCCAATCCATTACCACCCACTACCCATCCATTACCCCCACCCCAATCCACTAGCCCCACTACCCATCCATTACCCCCCACTCCAATCCATTACACCCACTACCCATCCATTACCCCCCACTCCAATCCATTACACCCACTACCCATCCATTACCCCCACCCCAATCCATTAAGCCCCACCCCAATCCATTACCACCCACTACCCATCCATTACCCCCCACCCCAATCCATTACCACCCACCCCAATCCATTACCGCCCACTACCCATCCATTACCCCCCACCCCAATCCATTACCACCCACTACCCATCCATTACCCCCCACCCCAATCCATTACCCCCACCCCAATCCATTACCCCCACTACCCATCCATTACCCCCAGCCCAATCCATTAAGCCCCACCCCAATCCATTACCACCCAATACCCATCCATTACCCCCACCCCAATCCATTAAGCCCCACCCCAATCCATTACCACCCACTACCCATCCATTACTCCCACCCCAATCCATTACACCCACTACCCATCCATTACACCCCACCCCAATCCATTACCACCCACTACCCATCCATTACCCCCACCCCAATCCATTACACCCACTACCCATCCATTACCCCCCACCCCAATCCATTACCCCCACTACCCATCCATTACCCCCAGCCCAATCCATTAAGCCCCACCCCAATCCATTACACCCACTACCCATCCATTACACCCCACCCCAATCCATTACCACCCACTACCCATCCATTACCCCCACCCCAATCCATTACACCCACTACCCATCCATTACCCCCCACCCCAATCCATTACCCCCCACCCCAATCCATTACCCCCACTACCCATCCATTACCCCCAGCCCAATCCATTAAGCCCCACCCCAATCCATTACCACCCACTACCCATCCATTACCCCCACCCCAATCCATTACACCCACTACCCATCCATTACACCCCACCCCAATCCATTATCCCCACTACCCATCCATTACCCCCAGCCCAATCCATTAAGCCCCACCCCAATCCATTACCACCCACTACCCATCCATTACCCCCACCCCAATCCATTACCACCCACTACCCATCCATTACCCCCACCCCAATCCATTACCACCCACCCCCCATCCATTACCCCCACCCCAATCCATTACCACCCACTACCCATTCCTTACCCCCCACCCCAATCCATTACCCCCACTACCCATCCATTACCCCCTGCTCCAATCCATTACCCCCCACTACCCATCCATTACCCCCCACCCCAATCCATTACCCCCACTACCCATCCATTACCCCCCACCCCAATCCATTACACCCACTACCCATCCATTACACCCCACCCCAATCCATTACCCTCACCACCCATCCATTACCCCTCACCCCAATCCATTACCCCCCATTATCCATCCATTATCCCCCACCCCAATCCATTACCCCCACCCCAAACTCACTGGGCAATTTCAATCTTGCCTCAGCTCTGTCTGTCCTCCAGTACCTCATACAGCTTGTTCAGCTGCCGATTGCTTCACACTCCATTCTGTTCTTGCCCAATGGCTAATGGACACTGAGGAGAAGTACCAGTCCAGCTCATGTTCCCTTCTCTCTGACCCAGGAGCATCTGAAACCTCTGTGCAAAATCTTCCCAACTCCAAACAGTGTCGATGTGTCTGTCTCAATGTGTCTGTGTGCTGTGTCAGTGTATATCTGTGTCTCTGTCTGTCAGTGTGTGTGCCAATCTATGTCACTGTGCATGTGTGTGTGTGTTACGGTGTATCAGTGTGTGTGTGTGTGTGTGCGTGCTTGTATGTGTGCATTTTTATTTGCATGTGCTTGTGTCTGTGTGTATCTGTGTGTGTATTTGTGTGTGCCTGTGTCAGTGTGTGTTTGTGTCTCAGCGTGTGTCGGTATCTCAGTGTGTCTGTGTGCATGCCTGTGTCTCAGTATGTCTCTGTGCATCTGTGTGTGTGTGTGTGTGTGTGTGTGTGTGTGTTTGTGTCAGTTGTCATGAAATCTATTGACCTGTGTGTCCCTGGGGGTTAAATTAGAAATCCGTGGAAATTGTAATATTTAAGCTACAGGGTGTTCCAATGCTTATTACATTGGTTCCTGCCTGGTAACAAGTGTGGGATCCTCTGGGAGTGTTTTGATAGGTATCCAGATCAGTTCAAGAGTCAATGAACAGCTGGTCCTGAGGAAGTCAGTGTCGGGGGAGTCAGCCTGAAGTGTCACACACACAGGGATTGGGAATACCCCCTGTTTAGTAAATTAAAAGAAGAGAGCAAAGAAATAGGCTCCAAATTAAAGAAAAAGCTGCAGTTATCATGCTGACTCTGTACTGTGGGCCATTGGGATAAAGGTGTTGTGCTTGTAAGCTAATGTTTGCATGTACTCAGGGAGAAGGAATCTCGGAAGGCAAGATTGAAACTCTGAGTTGGGCCACTGTTAAAGCCGACCGAATGGCAGAAACATCTGGAGAGAATTCCAGGAGAGATATTCGAAGGTGAAACTGGGAATCCCTCATGAGACAGAGTTTCAATGAGATTGTTTGACTTGGTGTTTCTTGCCATCTGGGTGGGTTCTTCAGAAATCCATGGACTCTGTCTTGGTTGTATCTGTCATTTACTCTGTAGTGTGGCATGTTTGATCACAGTTCACCTGTTAATTCACATGTACCTCATCCTTACCTTGAATGTTAAGAGTATAAGATACACATTGTGAATTGTTTTATCTTTTTAAACTTGCATAGTAAATTTTGGTTTTGTTCAAAACTCGCGGAATCTCGCAGCTTTATTCCAAAAGCTGGTGTCTTGAATCTGAACCTTTATCTGCTTTAAACAAAACATTACTGGTGCCTAACCGGACCTCTCCCCATGTCTCAGGGTCTGACCAAGGATAGTAATATCTGTGTGTGTGTGTCTGTGTCAGTGTCTCAGTGTGATTTTGTCTCAGTGTGTCTGTGTCTCAGCATGTCTGTATCACATTGTGTCCATGTGTGTATGTCTCTGTGTGTCTGATGGAATCTGTTTCTGTGTGTGTCTACGTCAGGGCATTCCTGTACCTCATTGCATCCGTGTGTCTGTGTATCTGTGTTTCAGTCTATGTGTGTCCGTGTTTTAGTGTGCCTGTGTCTGTGTGTGTCTGTGTCAGTATGCGCCTGTATCTCAGTGTGTCTCTGGGCCTGTTTCTCAGTGTGTTTCTGTGCCTGTGCTCAGTGTGTCTGGATCTCAGTGAATGTATGTCTCAGTGTGCTTGTGTCTGTGTCTCAGCGTGTCTGTGTCTCAGTATATATGTGTCTGTGTGTCTTAGTGTGCCTGTGTCAGTGTGTGCCTGTGTCTCAGTGTCTCTCTGATCCTGTGTCTCAGTGTGTCTCTGTGCCTGTAACTCAATGTCTGTGTGGTTGTGCCAGTGTGTGCCTATATCTCAGTGCATCCTCATATCTCATTGTATCTCTGTGCCTGTGTCTCAGTGTGTCTGTGTCTCAGCGTCTGTGTGTCTCAGTGTGCCTGTGTCTCCATGCCTGTGTCTCAATGTGTCCCTGTGCCTGTGTCTCAGTGTGTCTCTCTGCCTGTGTCTCAATGTGTCTCTGTGCCTTTGTCTCGGTTTGTCTGTGTCTCAGTGTCTGTGTGTCTCAGTATGTCTCTGTGCCCCTGTCTCAATGTGTCTCTGTGCCTGTCTCTCAATGTGTCTCTATGACTGTCTCTTGGTGTGACTCTGAGCCCCTATTTCAGTGTGTCTCTGTGCCTGTCTCTTGGTGTGTCTCTGTGCCTGTCTCTCTGTGTGTCCCTGAGCCTGTCTCTCGGTGTGTCTCTGAGCCTGTCTCTCAGTGTGTCTCTGAGCCCCTATTTCAGTGTGTCTCTGTGCCTGTCTCTTGGTGTGTCTCTGTGCCTGTCTCTCAATGTCTCTCTGTGCCTGTCTCTCAGTGTGTCTCTGTGGCTGTCTCTCGGTGTGTCTCTGAGCCCCTATCTCAGTGTGTCTCTGAGCCCCTATCTCGGTGTGTCTCTGTGCCTGTCTCTCTGTGTATCCCTGAGCCTGTCTCTCGGTGTGTCTCTGTGCCTGTCTCTCGGTGTGTCTCTGTGCCTGTCTCTCAGTGTGTCTCTGTGCCTGTCTCTCAGTGTGTCTCTGAGCCCCTATCTCGGTGTGTCTCTGTGCCTGTCTCTCTGTGTATCCCTGAGCCTGTCTCTCGGTGTGTCTCTGTGCCTGTCTCTCAGTGTGTCTCTGTGCCTGTCTGTCAGTGTGTCTCTGAGCCCCTATCTCGGTGTGTCTCTGTGCCTGTCTCTCAGTGTGTCTCTGAGCCCCTATCTCGGTGTGTCTCTG
Source organism: Carcharodon carcharias (assembly GCF_017639515.1). Classification (NCBI taxonomy): domain Eukaryota; kingdom Metazoa; phylum Chordata; class Chondrichthyes; order Lamniformes; family Lamnidae; genus Carcharodon; species Carcharodon carcharias. The sequence goes on along the minus strand of NC_054478.1, from coordinate 2,487,711 downwards.
TGCCTGTCTCTCAGTGTGTCTCTGAGCCCCTATCTCGGTGTGTCTCTGTGCCTGTCTCTCGGTGTGTCTCTGTGCCTGTGTCTGGGTGTGTCTAAGTGACAGTCTTTGTGAGCTGGATGTTTCCTGATACAGTGAGCCTGGTCTGATTCTGTACACTAGCTCATTGAGATTATCGAGCTTATGCCTCGCCCAGGAGGTTCATACACTTTCTGAGACTTCATTAACGTGTCTGGGTGCAGCCAGGGAGAAATTTGCAAAAAAAATCAATACAGGTGGAGAGCGGAGAATTGGCCATGAATCCACAGGAAGAATGAGACAGAGTCTCTCCTGGGAAGAAGCTGCACAGAGGTCAAAATTGTATAGTCAGTGAGGAAAATAATTCATCAAATATCGAATACTCCAAACACAATATATAGAAACATGCTGTGGATACCAGAGCAAAATCAGGAGGCAGAAATAGAGATGCACCTGCTGTGCCCTCTGCCCCATTCATACATTCAGCCCTGCTGACCGGAGTGACAAGTGAACTATCCCGCCCCTAAACCCAGTACTGACCCTGTGACAGTGCAGCACTCCCTCAGTACTGACCCTCTGACAGTGCAGCACTCCCTCAGTACTGACCCTCTGACAGTGCAGCACTCCCTCAGTACTGACCCTCTGACAGTGCAGCACTCCCTCAGTACTGACCCTCTGACAGTGCAGCACTCCCTCAGTACTGACCCTCTGACAGTGCAGCACTCCCTCAGTACTGACCCTCTGACAGTGCAGCACTCCCTCAGTACTGACCCTCTGACAGTGCAGCACTCCCTCAGTACTGACCCTCTGACAGTGCAGCACTCCCTCAGTACTGACCCTCTGACAGTGCAGCACTCCCTCAGTACTGACCCTCTGACAGTGCAGCACTCCCTCAGTACTGACCCTCTGACAGTGCAGCACTCCCTCAGTACTGACCCTCTGACAGTGCAGCACTCCCTCAGTACTGACCCTCTGACAGTGCAGCACTCCCTCAGTACTGACCCTCTGACAGTGCAGCACTCCCTCAGTACTGACCCTCTGACAGTGCAGCACTCCCTCAGTACTGACCCTCTGACAGTGCAGCACTCCCTCAGTACTGACCCTCTGACAGTGCAGCACTCCCTCAGTACTGACCCTCCAAAAGCCTGACCTCACTATTGGCACCTGGAGTGTCAGCCTGGATAATGTGTTCAAGTCTTTGCAGTGGGACTTGAGTCCATGACATCCTGACTCCGAGGTGACAAACTGAGATCTTCTTTAAGTTACATTAGCCCGAATATTTTCACTGAGCCACTCCCAGACCAGCACCTGTAGCTCTTCAATGTCCAGATAGGTTCTCTCCAGCTCCAGCTCAGTGTAACGCTTGTGTAGCCGATACATCTGGACAGGGTCCATCACGGGGTGGACAGTCAAAGCATTCCTGAACTCCGAACCCTCTTCCTTTTCCAGCTCAGCATTCTTCAGCAGCTCAAAGTATCGATAGTGCAGACCCTGAGGGGAGTGAGTGAGGAACAGCAGGTATGAGGGACCAGTCCCCTGACAATCTCGGCACCCCTTCACAATCCCACTGCCCACAATCATACATCAAAACCTTCACCGCGTGTCCCCATGATTCATATCCAGAGTCTCCAACCAAACTAACTGACCCTCTGACAGTGCAGCACTCCCTCAGTACTGACCCTCTGACAGTGCAACACTCCCTCAGTACTGACCCTCTGACAGTGCGGCACTCCCTCAGTACTGACCCTCTGACAGTGCAGCACTCTCTCAGTACTGACCCTATGACAGTGCAGCACTCCCTCAATACTGACCCTCTGACAGTGCAGCACTCCTTCAGTACTGACCCTCTGACAGTGCAGCACTCCCTAAGTACTGACCCTCTGACAGTGCAGCACTCCCTCAGTACTGACCTCTGACAGTGCAGCACTCCCTCGGTACTGATTCTCTGACAATGCAGCACTCCCTCAGTACTGACCCTCTGATAGTGCAGCACTCCCTCAGTACTGACCCTCTGACAGTGCAGCACTCCCTCAGTACTGACCCTCTGATAGTGCAGCACTCCCTCAGTACTGACCCTCTGACAGTGCAGCACTCCCTCAGTACTGACCCCCTGACAGTGCAGCACTCCCTCAGTACTGACCCTCTGACAGTGCAGCACTCCCTCAGTACTGACCCTCTGACAGTGCAGCACTCCCTCAGTACTGACCCTCTGACAGTGCAGCACTCCCTCAGTACTGACCCTCTGACAGTGCAGCACGCCCTCAGTACTGACCCTCTGACAGTGCAGCACTCCCTCAGTACTGACCCTCTGACAGTGCAGCGCTCCCTCAGTACTGAGCCACTGACAGTGCAGCACTCCCTCAGTACTGACCCTCTGACAGTGCAGCACGCCCTCAGTACTGACCCTCTGACAGTGCAGCACTCCCTCATCCAGGAGCACTGGTTAATGTGAGTCACTCCCACTGGTGAAGGCTTTTCATTGGAGCCCTGAGGGCTATCATATCACAACAGCAAACACACAGAATCCTCTTCACCTAGTGAAGAATACCTACCAATCCTCTTAAACATCACCAAATAGGAATGTAGGATCTGCTCAAGTGAGAGCCTCATTGGAACAGTGGGAGGCTATTCAGCCCCTTGATCCTGTTATACAAGAACAGGAGGAGGCCATTCAGCCCCTTGAGACTGTTAGGCAGGAACAGGAGGAGGCCATTCTTCCCCTCTTGCCTGTTGCACAGGAACAGAAGACCATTCAGCCCCTCAGGCCTGTTACTCAGGAACAGGAGGAGACCATTCAGCCCCTCGAGCCAGTTATTAAGGAACAGGAAGAGACCATTTAGTCCCTTTGTCTTGGCCTCTCAGATATGACATTAAATGTATGGAATTCTTGGTTCTATTAATAACCGTATGGAATACAAAAGCCAGGAAGATTTACTAAATCCTTTTATAAATCACTGGTTAGACCCCAGCTGGAATGTTGTGTCCCAATTCTGGGTCCCACCCTTTAGGAAGGATGTCAAGGCCTTGGAGAGGGTGCGGAGAGAGATTTACCAGGATGGGAGCAGGGATGAGGGACTTCAGTTAATGTGGAGAGACTGGAGAAGCTGGGATTGTTCTCCTTACAGCAGAGAAGGTTAAGGGGAGGCTAGGTAGGTAGGTCAGGTGTTTCTCACGTGTTGGTGCAGACTCGATGGGCCGAAGGGCCTCTTCTGCACTGTGATTCTGTGAGATTTAATCGAGGTGTTCAAAACCATGAGGTGTTTAGATAGAGTGAATAAGGAGAAACTGTTTCCAGTGGCAGGAGGGTAGGTAACCAGAGGGACACAGAGTGAAGAGAATCTGGAAAAGAAACAGAGGGAGAGATGAAGGGGAATGTTTTGTTCCACAGTGAGTTGTTGTGATCTGGAAGGCGCTGCCTGAAAGGGCGGTGGAAGCAGATTCAATAGGAACTTTCAAAAGGGAATTGGATAAACAGATGAAAAAGGAGAAACGTACAGAGCCTAGAAGCAGCAAGGGAAGTGGGATTAATTGGGTAGATCTCACAAAGAGTCGGAATAGACACGATGGGCAGCCTGATATTCAGACAGTAACATGGCCCTCTCCAAATGGCAGGGCCAGATCCCATTAAAATCTGATTTATACCTGAATCCATCAGACCCTGACTGAGTGTAGCTGTAACCTTGACAGCTTTCTGACAGACTTTGAATATTTTCTGTACTGTGAGCATGGTTTCAGCAAATATCCCGATTGAGATAACTCAGGAAACTAACTGGGTCATAGACTCGATTAATCACAGGTCAGTGTCTCTGTACAATCAGCCTCTGCACAATACTCAAAGAGTTAAAGACAATAAACTGAAAACAAGCCGTCAACACACTCAGTGATACATCAACATAGGTTCAGAATGCAGAGCAAGCTTGGTCAGGAATGATACACGGCCTAGAGCAAAGAGGGGGAAAGGGTTTGACCCAATGGTGAGGTGAGAGTGACTGCCCTTGACATTAAGGCCACACTTGACCGAGTGTGGCATCAAGGAGCCCCAGCAAAACTGGAGAAAATAAGAATCAGGGAAAAACTCTCCGCTGGTTGGAGTCATACCCAGCACAAAGGAAGATGGTTGTGGTTGTTGGAGGTCAGTCATCTCAGCTCCAGGACATCACTGCAGGAGTTCCTCAGGGTAGTGCCCTCGGCCCAACCATCTTCAGCTGCTTCATCAATGACCTTCCTTCCATCATAAGGTCAGAAGTGGGGATGTTCGCTGATGATTGCACAATGTTCAGCACCATTCACGACTCCTCAGGTACTGAAGCAGTCCATGTCCAAATGCAGCAAGACCTGAACAATATCCAGGCTTGGACTGACAAGTGGCAAGTAACATTCACACCGCACAAGTGTCAGGCAATGACCATCTCCAACAACAGAGAATCCAACCATCGCCCCTTGATGTTCAATGGCATTACCATCACTGAATCCCCCACTATCAACATCCTGGGGGTTACCATTGACCAGAAACTGAACTGGACTAGCCATATAAATACTGCGGCTACAAGAGCAGGTCAGAGGCTGGGAATCCTGTGGCGAGTAACTCACCTCCTGACTCCCCAAAGCCTGTCCACCATCTACAAGGCACAAATCAGGAGTGTGAAGGAATATTCCCCACTTGCCTGGATGGGTGCAGCTCCTACAACACTCAAGAAGCTCGACATCATCTAGGACAAAGCAGCCCACTTGATTGGCACCCCATCTACAAACATTCACTCCCTCCACCACTGACACACAGTAGCAGCAGTGTGTGTACCATCTACAAGATGCACTGCAGGAATTCACCAAGGCTCCTGAGACAGCACCTTCCAAACCCATGACCACTACCATCTAGAAGGACAAGGACAGCAGATAGATGGGAACACCACCACCTGGAAGTTCCCCTCCAAGTCACTCACCAGCCTGACTTGGAAATATATCATCGTTCCTTCACTGTCGCTGGGTCAAAATCCTGGAACTCCCTCCCTAACAGCACTGTGGGTGTACCAACACCACATGGACTGCAGCGGCTCAAGAAGGCAGCTCACCACCACCTTCTCAAGGGGCAATTAGGGATGGGCAATAAATGCTGGCCCAGCCAGTGATGCCCACATCCCATGAAAATACTTTTTTTAAATGCTAAGATAAAAGCAAAATACTGCAGATGCTGGAAATCTGAAATAAAGGCAAAAAATGCTGGAAAAATTCAACATGTCTGGTGACACCTGTGAAGAGAGAAACCGAGTCCATATGGACTCCAGAGCCAAACAGCTACATTTTTTTATTTGTCTATATTTATTTACTTTTGATCTGATTTTGCCAACACCCCCACTGCCCACCTCTACCGCTCCCCCACCCACAGGGTCAATCTGTCACTTGTGTTTATGTTGTGCTTTCAGAGAGCACTGACCCTTCTTCTACTATTAACACATTCTACTCTCTTACTGTTATACCACTATCAGTACCTTCTTTAGTCTTTAACACTGTCATCGCCACACCCTTTGTCCTGTGTCCATGACATCTTGGTCAATCTCTCCTGAGGTCCCACCTATCCCTGACCTTCTACTTTGCTCCACCTGCTCCTCCCCCTCTTAAACAGTGTAAAATCCATCACATTTCTACCCCTCCACCTGGACCCCTCCCTCTGGCCTCTTACCTGCTCTCAATCTTTTCATTGAGAACTATCAGCGTGACATCAGCCATCTTAATTTCTCTGCTCCTCTCACCCATTCTAATCTCTCTCCCTCTGAACTTACTGCACTCCATTATCTCAGGTCCAACCCTGACATTGTCATCAAACCCGCTGACAAGGGTGGTGCTGTTGTTGTCTGGCGCACTGACCTCTACCTCGCGGAGGCTGAGCGTCAACTCGCAGACACTTCCTCCTACCTCTCCCTGGACCATGACCCCACCACTGAACATCAAGCCACTGTTTCCAGGACTGTCACTGACCTCATCTCCTCTGGGGATCTCCCTCCCACAGCTTCCAACCTCATAAGGGGGAGGGATGGTGGCACAGGGGGTGAGGGGGAGGGGTGGCGGGGGATGAGGGGGAGGGTGGGTGGGGGTGTGGGGGTGAGGAGGGGGAGGGTGATGAGGTGGTGGGGGTGAGTGAGGAGGGGGGTTGGTGATGAGGTGGTGGGGGTGAGTGAGGGGAGGGTGGGGAGGTGGTGGGGGTGAGTGAGGGGGAGGGTGGGTGGGGGTGTGGGGGTGAGTGAGGAGGGGGGTTGGTGATGAGGTGGTGGGGGTGAGTGAGGGGGAGGGTGGGGAGGTGGTGGGGGTGAGTGAGGAGGGGGTGGGGAGGTGGTGGGGGTGTGGGGGTGAGTGAGGAGGGGGAGGGTGGGGAGGTGGTGGGGGTGAGTGAGGAGGGTGGTGGGGAGGTGGTGGGGGTGTGGGGGTGAGTGAGGAGGGGGAGGGTGGGGAGGTGGTGGGGGTGTGGGGGTGAGTGAGGGGGAGGGTGGGTGGGGGTGTGGGGGTGAGTGAGGGGGGAGGGTGATGAGGTGGTGGGGGTGAGTGAGGAGGGGGGTTGGTGATGAGTTGGTGGGGGTGAGTGAGGGGAGGGTGGGGAGGTGGTGGGGGTGAGTGAGGAGGGGGGTTGGTGATGAGGTGGTGGGGGTGAGTGAGGGGAGGGTGGGTGATGAGTTGGTGGGGGTGAGTGAGGAGGGGGGTTGGTGATGAGGTGGTGGGGGTGAGGAGGGGAGGGTGGGGAGGTGGTGGGGGTGAGGAGGGGGAGGGTGGGGAGGTGGTGGGGGTGAGGAGGGGGAGGGTGATGAGTTGGTGGGGGTGAGTGAGGAGGGGGGTTGGTGATGAGGTGGTGGGGGTGAGGAGGGGGAGGGTGGGTGGGGGTGTGGGGGTGAGGAGGGGGAGGGTGATGAGGTGGTGGGGGTGAGGAGGGGGAGGGTGGGTGGGGGTGTGGGGGTGAGTGAGGGGGAGGGTGGGTGGGGGTGAGTGAGGAGGGGGAGGGTGGGTGGGGGTGTGGGGGTGAGTGAGGAGGGGGGTTGGTGATGAGGTGGTGGGGGTGAGTGAGGGGGGTTGGTGATGAGGTGGTGGGGGTGAGTGAGGGGGAGGGTGGGTGGGGGTGTGGGGGTGAGTGAGGGGGAGGGTGGGTGGGGGTGAGTGAGGAGGGGGAGGGTGGGTGGGGGTGTGGGGGTGAGTGAGGGGGAGGGTGGGTGGGGGTGAGTGAGGAGGGGGAGGGTGGGTGGGGGTGTGGGGGTGAGTGAGGAGGGGGGTTGGTGATGAGGTGGTGGGGGTGAGTGAGGGGGGTTGGTGATGAGGTGGTGGGGGTGAGTGAGGGGGAGGGTGGGTGGGGGTATGGGGGTGAGTGAGGGGGAGGGTGGGTGGGGGTGTGGGGGTGAGTGAGGGGGAGGGTGGGTGGGGGTGAGTGAGGGGGAGGGTGGGTGGGGGTGTGGGGGTGAGTGAGGGGGAGGGTGGGGAGGTGGTGGGGGTGAGTGAGGGGGAGGGTGGGGAGGTGGTGGGGTTGAGTGAGGAGGGGGGTTGGTGATGAGGTGGTGGGGGTGAGTGAGGGGGAGGGTGGGTGGGGGTATGGGGGTGAGTGAGGGGGAGGGTGGGTGGGGGTGTGGGGGTGAGTGAGGGGGAGGGTGGGGAGGTGGTGGGGGTGAGTGAGGGGGAGGGTGGGGAGGTGGTGGGGTTGAGTGAGGAGGGGGGTTGGTGATGAGGTGGTGGGGGTGAGTGAGGGGGAGGGTGGGTGGGGGTATGGGGGTGAGTGAGGGGGAGGGTGGGTGGGGGTGTGGGGGTGAGTGAGGGGGGTTGGTGATGAGGTGGTGGGGGTGAGTGAGGGGGGTTGGTGATGAGGTGGTGGGGGTGAGTGAGGGGGGTTGGTGATGAGGTGGTGGGGGTGAGTGAGGGGAGGGTGGGGAGGTGGTGGGGGTGAGGAGGGGGAGGGTGGGTGGGGGTGTGGGGGTGAGTGAGGAGGGGGGTTGGTGATGAGTTGGTGGGGGTGAGTGAGGGGAGGGTGGGGAGGTGGTGGGGGTGAGTGAGGAGGGGGGTTGGTGATGAGGTGGTGGGGGTGAGGAGGGGAGGGTGGGGAGGTGGTGGGGGTGAGGAGGGGGAGGGTGGGTGGGGGTGTGGGGGTGAGGAGGGGGAGGGTGATGAGTTGGTGGGGGTGAGTGAGGGGAGGGTGGGGAGGTGGTGGGGGTGAGGAGGGGGAGGGTGGGGAGGTGGTGGGGGTGAGGAGGGGGAGGGTGATGAGTTGGTGGGGGTGAGTGAGGAGGGGGGTTGGTGATGAGGTGGTGGGGGTGAGGAGGGGAGGGTGGGGAGGTGGTGGGGGTGAGGAGGGGAGGGTGGGGAGGTGGTGGGGGTGAGTGAGGAGGGGGGTTGGTGATGAGTTGGTGGGGGTGAGTGAGGGGGAGGGTGGGTGGGGGTGTGGGGGTGAGTGAGGGGGAGGGTGGGTGGGGGTGTGGGGGTGAGTGAGGGGGAGGGTGGGTGGGGGTGAGTGAGGAGGGGGAGGGTGGGTGGGGGTGAGTGAGGAGGGGGAGGGTGGGTGGGGGTGTGGGGGTGAGTGAGGAGGGGGGTTGGTGATGAGGTGGTGGGGGTGAGTGAGGGGGAGGGTGGGTGGGGGTGTGGGGGTGAGTGAGGGGGGTTGGTGATGAGTTGGTGGGGGTGAGTGAGGGGGGTTGGTGATGAGGTGGTGGGGGTGAGTGAGGGGGGTTGGTGATGAGGTGGTGGGGGTGAGTGAGGGGGAGGGTGGGGAGGTGGTGGGGGTGAGTGAGGGGGAGGGTGGGGAGGTGGTGGGGGTGAGTGAGGAGGGGGTGGGGAGGTGGTGGGGGTGAGTGAGGGGGAGGGTGGGTGGGGGTATGGGGGTGAGTGAGGGGGAGGGTGGGTGGGGGTGTGGGGGTGAGTGAGGAGGGGGGTTGGTGATGAGGTGGTGGGGGTGAGTGAGGGGGGTTGGTGATGAGTTGGTGGGGGTGAGTGAGGGGGGTTGGTGATGAGGTGGTGGGGGTGAGTGAGGGGGAGGGTGGGTGGGGGTATGGGGGTGAGTGAGGGGGAGGGTGGGTGGGGGTGTGGGGGTGAGTGAGGAGGGGGGTTGGTGATGAGGTGGTGGGGGTGAGTGAGGGGGGTTGGTGATGAGTTGGTGGGGGTGAGTGAGGGGGGTTGGTGATGAGGTGGTGGGGGTGAGTGAGGGGGGTTGGTGATGAGGTGGTGGGGGTGAGTGAGGGGGAGGGTGGGGAGGTGGTGGGGGTGAGTGAGGGGGAGGGTGGGGAGGTGGTGGGGGTGAGTGAGGAGGGGGTGGGGAGGTGGTGGGGGTGAGTGAGGGGGAGGGTGGGTGGGGGTATGGGGGTGAGTGAGGGGGAGGGTGGGTGGGGGTGTGGGGGTGAGTGAGGAGGGGGGTTGGTGATGAGGTGGTGGGGGTGAGTGAGGGGGGTTGGTGATGAGGTGGTGGGGGTGAGTGAGGGGGAGGGTGGGTGGGGGTATGGGGGGTGAGAGAGGGGGAGGGTGGGTGGGGGTGTGGGGGTGAGTGAGGAGGGGGGTTGGTGATGAGGTGGTGGGGGTGAGTGAGGGGGAGGGTGGGGGTGTGGGGGTGAGTGAGGAGGGGGGTTGGTGATGAGGTGGTGGGGGTGAGTGAGGGGGGTTGGTGATGAGGTGGTGGGGGTGAGTGAGGGGGGTGGTGGGGAGGTGGTGGGGGTGAGTGAGGGGGAGGGTGGGTGGGGGTGTGGGGGTGAGTGAGGGGGAGGGTGGGTGGGGGTGTGGGGGTGAGTGAGGAGGGGGGTTGGTGATGAGGTGGTGGGGGTGAGTGAGGGGGGTGGTGGGGAGGTGGTGGGGGTGAGTGAGGGGGAGGGTGGGTGGGGGTGTGGGGGTGAGTGAGGGGGAGGGTGGGTGGGGGTGTGGGGGTGAGTGAGGGGGAGGGTGGGTGGGGGTGTGGGGGTGGCGGGGGGGGGTGGGGTGGTGATGTCACTGACCATCACTGTCGCTAGATTCTGGGAGGATGATGACGACATCTCCATCCAGACTCTGGGAACGTTTGACTCCAACTGGCTTATGGCAGTGCCAATACCCTCTGTGAGAATGCTCCTGTCGTTGAGAGGCAGTGAGGTCCTAATAGTCGCTGATATGACATGCAGTGAGGACACTCCATAAATCTCCACATGGCCTCCGGGAATGTCTGACTCCTGTCTGGACGAGGGCAACACACTTGTGCTCTGTGAGCAGGGTCATACCATAGAGACACAGCCATGAAACTTTAGCAGCATCTGATCTTTTGTCCTTCAGCACCTGAGCCCTTCAGGAGCACAGCATCACTGGTCACAGATGCTGAAGAGATGGGGGCCAGCCTCACCTTAAAGCTGCTGAGAGCACACAGAGAGAATGAGGGAACTCTGTGATACCTGCCCACTACATTCTGGCAGCAATGACCAGCATCACCGAGGTGCAGGCATCAGTAATGTGTCCCGGGAGTGTGAGGCTGGACCATCACTGTGGTCTGAAGGCTGCACAGACACAGGGAAGAGGCCCTGGACTGAGACACCTGCTTTTAGTGCAGGAGTGATGTCCTGGACCAAGGTCTCCTTGGTGATCGCCATCCTGACCTCGGTGCATTGGCAATGCCGGCGCTATCACCTCAGCCTGAAGAAGGACAGACTCCTCCATTGTGCCTTGCAATCTGAGGAGTGCAGCGGACATCCCTTCCTGATGTTCCTGAGCTTGTCTTTGCAGCTCCAGCAACTGTGACATGACCGAGTCCAGAGGCTCATCTGACTCGGACTCAGCAACGTTCTGGCCTCCAGCATCCTCCGAGTGCCGGGGACCTGGGAAGTCTCTGCCTCCACCTGCTGTGGATCAGACAGTGCGATGTGCTCCCCAGATTGTGATCCCGAGGCTACTCTAAAGCTCGGTCCCACCGAGGTGTGTGTCCCTGCGCTGGGGGAGGGTGTGGGTGAGGCTGTGATGGGACCTCAGGGAGGGAGCCTCCAGATTCCTCTTCAGAGGTTTCTTTGGAGTTTATTGTAGGCCTTGGGTCGTGGACTCCGCCAGCTGTTTCCCAGATGTGCCTGCGGAAGCAAGGGGAGATAATGAGTGCCTGGCAGTGGCCTGTGAAACAGGACACATCACTCACAGCATGGTTATCTGATGGATGTTGCGCTGCTGGATCCTCATTGGTAAAGCAGCACCAACCTCACTGTCAGCACAGGACCCATCCCAGTCATCGCCGGCCAGCTGGATGGCTCTGTTTCCAAAGTCTGTGAGGACCTTGATTTCAGGCACTTCTCCACCGGTCTGTGACCTCTCCCTGTTGTTGTGTGTCAGCTTGTCCTGCATGGATAGAGATGGAAAGAGTGTATCAGGATGCCGGCCAGGCCAGGTGATAAGTATACCTGGCCTGTGTGGGTGGTGAGTGGTCCCATGGACAGGATGAGGACAATGACAGTGAGTGTGAGAGTGTGAATGGTGATGTCCCTCACACTGACAGTGAGTCAGGGCCCTGTGGGTGTGTGATGGGTTTGTGAGTGTGTGAGTTGAGAGTGATGAGAAGAGTGACTTACCCTGGCAGAACGGAGGAGATCATTCATCCTCTTGTGGCACTGGGTAGGTGTCCTCTTTTGCAGGGTGTAGGCACTGACCATCACTGCCAGCGCCTCGCGTGCTGGATTGGTGATGTCGCTGCCCATCCTGCGGCCAGAGCGGGAGTAGAGGACATCACGTGAGCCTCCACCGTGTCCAAAAGGAAAAATGTGGAGGGCTACAAGGAGAATACAAGAGAGTGGCACAAGGTGAATTGTCCCTTCAGAGGGTCAGTACAGACATGATGGGACGAATGGCCTGCTTCTGTTGTGCAACCACTCTATGATAACCCATTTCTTTGTTTCTCTGCTTTAGGAACAAGAGGAGGACATTCAGCCCAGCCCTTCCAGCCTGCTCCAACTACAGCTGTGTCATTTGCAGCTTAACTTGGTTACCCAGCTTGGTAACCTACCCCTTAAAACCAACAAAAATATATCCAGCTCAGGTTTGACATTTCTAATTAACCCCCACCCCAACGGCTTTTTTGCTGGGGGAGGGAGTTCCAGATTCCCACTGCCCTCTGTGTGAGGAAGTGCTTCCTGACATCACCCCTCAACGGCCTGACTCGGATTTGAAGGATCTGCCCCCTTGTCCTGGACTCCCCACGTACCCCACTCCACCCCCCCCACCTCGACCAGAAGAAATAGTCTCTCTCTATCAACCCTATCGAATCCTTTAATGATTTTCAACCCCTCGATTAGATCTCCCCTTAATCTTCTATACTCGAGGAAATACAAACCGGGTCTGTGCAACCTGTCCTCATAATTTAACCCTTTCCACCCCGGGACCATGCTGCTGAATCTGTTCTGTACCCCCCTCCGAGGCCAACATATCCTTCCTGAGGTGCGGGGCCCAGAACTGAACCCAGTTACTCCAGATGGGGTCTGCCCAGAGCTTTATATAACGGTAATCTCACCTCCTCCCCTTTGTGTTCCAGCCCCTGGGGTAAAGGTTGCCCCTGTTCACTGGGGTTGAATGATTTTTGTACATGAATGTCTACACCTCTCCGCTCCTCTCAGCTTTGAGAAAATCTCCACAATTAAGGTCTCTTGACCTCACCCCCTGCACCAGCGTTACAATACAGCAAAACAATCCCTCACGGAGCAAAGTCCCTTTCTATCAAAGCGTTAATTGGTTCACTGTTCGAGAAAACCATTTCCTTACAGAGAAACGTGTTTAACACGAGCGAATTCAGCAAATAGCAGCTGACTGCCAAAAGCATTTGGCGCTGGTGCGGGATGCTGGTTACAATAACAATTCAATCCCAAAACTCTGCTCACTCAGGGATGATGGTCTACTATCCCCAAAGTTCTCAACTCACTTCCTGTTTACACAGAAGCACACAAATAAACACTTGGTGAGAGGTTTGAAGGGTGTGTGTGTGCGACAGGTTCCAGTGGGTAGTGTGTAGGGTAAATTGACTTTGTACAGTCAGGCTGTGGACTTTGTGCACATTTAGCATCATCGGACAGTCAGAGGGAGGGGGGGTTCAAACAAACACTTCAACAAGCCAGGGAACTGCAGGAGTAAAGGGAGATCGGGCAGAGGGGAGGGGTTTCACAGTTCGAGGAGTGTGAGGGAGGGGGGTGAGTCTAAAGTTTGAGGGGAGTGAGAGAGGGCAAGAGTCGCAGAGTTTGAGTGGAATGAGGGGAAGAGTTGCAGAGTTTGAGGGGAATGAGGGAGAGTAGAGTCACAGCATTTGAGGGGAAGTGTCACAGAGTTTGAGGGAAATGAGGGGAAGAGTCGAAGAGTTTGAGGGAAATGAGGGAGAGGGACGCAGAGTTTGAGGGGAGTGAGGGAGGGGAAGAGTCACACAGGTTGAGGGGAAAGAGGGCAAGACTCAGAGTTTGAGGGAAATGAGGGGGAAGGGACGAGTTTGAGGGAAATGATGGGGGAGAGTCGCACATTTTGAGGGCAATGAGAGGAAATAGTCGCAGAGTTTGAGGGAAATGAGGGGGAGAGTCAAAGAGTTTAAGGGGAATGAGGGGGAGAGTCGCAGAGTTTGAGGGGAATGAGGGGCAAGGGACGCAGACTTGGAGGGGAATGAGGGGGAGAGTTGCAGAGTTTGAGGAGAATGAGGGAGAGGGATGCAGAGTTTGAGGGGAATGAGAGGGAAGGGATGCAGAGTTTGAGTGGAATGTGGGAGGAAGTCACAGAGTTTGAGGGGAATGAGGGAGAGGGATGCAGAGTTTGAGGGGAATGAGGGGAAAGAGTTGCAGAGTTTGAGGGGAGTGAGGGAGGGGAAGAGTTGCAGAGTTTGAGGGGTGTGAGGGAGGGGAACAGTTGCAGAGTTTGAGGTGAGTGAGGGAGGGTAAGAGCTGCAGAGTTTGAGGGGAGTGAGGGGGGAAGAGTTGCAGTGTTTGAGGGGAATGAGGGGGAGAGTCGCAGAGTTTGAGGGAAATGACGGAGGGGAAGAGTTGCAGAGTTTGAGGGGAATGAGGGAGGGTAAGAGTCACAGAGTTTGAGAGGAGTGAGGGAGGGAAAGAGTTGCAGAGTTTGAGGTGAGTGAGGGAGGGTAAGCGTTGCAGAGTTTGAGGGGAGTGAGGGAGGGGAAGAGTTGCAGAGTTTGAGGTGAGTGAGGGAGGGGAAGCGTTGCAGAGTTTGAGGTGAGTGAGGGAGGGTAAGCATTGCAGAGTTTGAGGTGAGTGAGGGAGGGTAAGCGTTGCAGAGTTTGAGGTGAGTGAGGGAGGGGAAGCGTTGCAGAGTTTGAGGTGAGTGAGGGAGGGTAAGCGTTGCAGAGTTTGAGGTGAGTGAGGGAGGGTAAGCGTTGCAGAGTTTGAGGGGAGTGAGGGAGGGGAAGAGTTGCAGAGTTTGAGGTGAGTGAGGGAGGGGAACAGATGCAGAGTTTGAGGGGAATGAGGGAGGGGAACAGTTGCAGAGTTTGAGGTGAGTGAGGGAGGGTAAGCGTTGCAGAGTTTGAGGTGAGTGAGGGAGCGTAAGCGTTGCAGAGTTTGAGGTGAGTGAGGGAGGGGAAGCGTTGCAGAGTTTGAGGTGAGTGAGGGAGGGTAAGCGTTGCAGAGTTTGAGGGGAGTGAGGGAGGGGAAGAGTTGCAGAGTTTGAGGTGAGTGAGGGAGGGGAACAGATGCAGAGTTTGAGGTGAGTGAGGGAGGGTAAGCGTTGCAGAGTTTGAGGTGAGTGAGGGAGCGTAAGCGTTGCAGAGTTTGAGGGGAGTGAGGGAGGGTAAGCATTGCAGAGTTTGAGGTGAGTGAGGGAGCGTAAGCGTTGCAGAGTTTGAGGTGAGTGAGGGAGGGTAAGCGTTGCAGAGTTTGAGGTGAGTGAGGGAGGGTAAGCGTTGCAGAGTTTGAGGGGAGTGAGGGAGGGGAAGAGTTGCAGAGTTTGAGGTGAGTGAGGGAGGGTAAGAGCTGCAGAGTTTGAGGGGAGTGAGGGGGGAAGAGTTGCAGTGTTTGAGGGGAATGAGGGGGAGAGTCGCAGAGTTTGAGGGAAATGACGGAGGGGAAGAGTTGCAGAGTTTGAGGGGAATGAGGGAGGGTAAGAGTCACAGAGTTTGAGAGGAGTGAGGGAGGGAAAGAGTTGCAGAGTTTGAGGTGAGTGAGGGAGGGTAAGCGTTGCAGAGTTTGAGGGGAGTGAGGGAGGGTAAGCGTTGCAGAGTTTGAGGTGAGTGAGGGAGGGGAAGCGTTGCAGAGTTTGAGGTGAGTGAGGGAGGGTAAGCGTTGCAGAGTTTGAGGTGAGTGAGGGAGGGTAAGCGTTGCAGAGTTTGAGGTGAGTGAGGGAGGGTAAGCGTTGCAGAGTTTGAGGGGAGTGAGGGAGGGGAAGAGTTGCAGAGTTTGAGGTGAGTGAGGGAGGGGAACAGATGCAGAGTTTGAGGTGAGTGAGGGAGGGTAAGCGTTGCAGAGTTTGAGGTGAGTGAGGGAGGGTAAGCGTTGCAGAGTTTGAGGTGAGTGAGGGAGCGTAAGCGTTGCAGAGTTTGAGGTGAGTGAGGGAGGGTAAGCGTTGCAGAGTTTGAGGTGAGTGAGGGAGGGTAAGCGTTGCAGAGTTTGAGGGGAGTGAGGGAGGGGAAGAGTTGCAGAGTTTGAGGTGAGTGAGGGAGGGGAACAGATGCAGAGTTTGAGGGGAATGAGGGAGGGGAACAGTTGCAGAGTTTGAGGTGAGTGAGGGAGGGTAAGCGTTGCAGAGTTTGAGGTGAGTGAGGGAGCGTAAGCGTTGCAGAGTTTGAGGTGAGTGAGGGAGGGTAAGCGTTGCAGAGTTTGAGGTGAGTGAGGGAGCGTAAGCGTTGCAGAGTTTGAGGTGAGTGAGGGAGGGGAAGAGTTGCAGAGTTTGAGGTGAGTGAGGGAGGGTAAGCGTTGCAGAGTTTGAGGTGAGTGAGGGAGGGGAAGCATTGCAGAGTTTGAGGGGAGTGAGGGAGGGAGGGAGTGACAGAGTTTGAGGCTGTGTAAGGGTTATTGGGATCGCACACACATACATGGCTTCATCCAAGACTTTTCTCCCAGTTTCTGGGCTTCAGGAGCTGCCCTCAGGATGTGTGGATAACTCTGTTCCCTGCTCTCCGTGCCAACAGCGAGGGCCTCTCCACCCAGTTTGGTGCTTGGAATTCTTGGCAGCTGTCAGGCCAGACAGGGAGACCGAGAGAGAGAGAGAGAGAGAGAGGTTTCTGCTGGAGACACTCAGGGGTAAGTGGGGAGTGTCAGAGGTTCTGTTCCTCACCGGGACAGGCCGGTGAATGGGTTTCACACTGAGAATGATTCCAGTCACTGTGCCAGGGCCCTGGGAGCTAAGCTGTAACAGAGGCTGCTCTGTTTAACTGTTTCTGAAGTGATGCCTTTCCTGTTCACAGTCTGACTGCAGTCCAAGAGAAATGAGGCTGCTCCTCGAGGCCACTTGCTTTCCAGGATTAGCCCAATTTCATACCATGTGATCAGGAAACCACACACAGTACAATCCCAGTCTGGACCCTGATTCACTGCTCCCGACAATATCGCAAGTTCCACATGGAGCTTGAGCTGCCTTTGCACCATGAAACTAAATTACTTATTAATTGGCACAAAAAAAATTCACAATATCATACCAGACAGAAGAGGAGGCCATTCGGCCCATCGAGTCTGTGCTGGCTCTTTAAAAGGGGTATCCAATTAGTCCCACTCCCCCTGCTCTTTCCCCATAGTCCTGCAAAATTTCCTCATTGAGTATTTCTCCAATTTCCTTTTGAAAGTTATTGTTGAATCTGTTTCCACCCTTTCAGGCTTGGGCTGACAAGTGGCAAGTAACATTCACACCACACAAGTGTCAGGCAACGACCATCTCCAACAAGAGAGAATACAACCATTGCCCCTTGATGTTCAGTGGCATTACCATCGCTGAATCCCCCACTATCAACAACAGCAACAAAAATTGCTGGAAAAACTCAGCAGGTCTGACAGCATCTGTGAAGAGAAATACAGAGTTAACGTTTCGAGTCCATGTGACTCTCCTTCAGAACTAAAGAGAAATAGAAATGTGGTGAAATATAAGCTAAGGGGGGAGACACAGGTGGAGCTGGATAGAGGGCCAGTGATAGGTGGAGGCAAAGGAGAGATTACCAAAGATGTCATGAACAAAAGAATAAAGAGGTGTTGACGGTGGTGATATTCACTATGGAATGTGCTAATGATGACATTAAGGGTAGAAAGCAGGACAAGCAAGGTACAGATAGCCCTAGTGGGGGTGGGGTGGGGGGAAGGATCAAAATAAGCTAAAAGGTGGAGATGAAACAATGGATGGAAATAAATTTAAAAATAATGGAAATAGGTGGGAAAAGAAAAATATATTAAAAAATATAAATGATAAATATAAATATAAAAGAGGGATCGGAAAAGGGGTGGGGATGGAGGAGAGAGTTCATGATCTAAAATTGTTGAACTCAATATTCAGTCTGGAAGGCTGTAAAGTCCCTAGTCGGAAGATGAGGTGCTGTTCCTCCAGTTTGCGTTGAGCTTCACTGGAACATTGCAGCAGGCCAAGGATGGACATGTGGGCATGAGAGCAGGGTGGAGTGTTAAAATGGCAAGTGACAGGGAGGTCTGGGTCATGCTTGCGGACAGATCGAAGGTGTTCTGCAAAGCGGTCACCCGGTTTACGTTTGGTCTCTCCAATGTAGAGGAGACCACATTGGGAGCAACGAATGCAGTAGACTAAATTGAGGGAAGTGCAAGTGAAATGTTGCTTCACTTGAAAGGAGTGTTTGGGCCCTTGGACGGTGAGTAGGGGGAATTGAAGGGGCAGGTGTTGCACCTTCTGCGGTTGCATGGGAAGGTGCTGTGGGAGGGGGTTGAGGTGTAGGGGATGATGGAGGAGTGGACCAGGGTGTCCCGGAGGGAACGATCCCTACAAAATGCCGCCGGGGGGGAGCGGGGGGGGGTGGGTGGTGAAGGGAAGATGTGTTTGGTGGTGGCATCATGCTGGAGTTGGCGGAAATGGCGGAGGATGATCCTTTGAATGCGGAGGCTGGTGGGGTGATAAGTGAGGACAAGGGGGACCCTATCATGTTTCTGGGAGGGAGGAGAAGGCGTGAGGGGGGATGCGTGGGAGATGGGCCAGACACAGTTGAGGGCCCTGTCAACGACCGTGGGTGGAAAACCTCAGCTAAGGAAGAAGGAGGACATGTCAGAGGAACTGTTTTTGAAGGTAGCATCATCGGAACAGATGTGACGGAGGCGAAGGAACTGAGAGAATGAGATGGAGTCCTTACAGGAAGCGGGGTGTGAGGAGCTGTAGTCGAAATAGCTGTGGGAGTCGGTAGGTTTGTAATCTTTAGCAATCCCTCCTTTGCCTCCATCTATCACTGGCCCTCTATCCAGCTCTACCTATCCCACCCCCCTTAAACAGCTTATATTTCACCACATTTCTATTTCTCTTTAGTTCTGATGAAGAGTCATACGGACTCGAAATGTTAAATCTCTCTCCACAGATGCTGTCAGACCCGTTGAGTTTTTCCAGCAATTTTTGTTTTTGGTTCAGATTTCCAGCATCCGCAGTATTTTGCTTTTACCCCATTATCAACTTCCTGGGGGTTACCATTGACCAGACACTGAACTGGACTAGTCATGTAAATACTGTGGCTACAACAGCAGGTCAGAGGTTAGGAATCCTGTGGCAAGTAACTCACCTCCTGACTCCCCAAAATGGAATATTGCCCACTTCCCTGGATGAGTGCAGCTCCTACAACACTCAAGAGCTTAAAACCATCCAGGACAAAGTAGCCCCACTTGATTGGCACCATATCCACAAACATTCACTCCCTCCACCACTGACACACAGTAGCAGCAGTGTGTGTACCATCTACAAGATGCACTGCAGGAACTCACCAAGACTCCTTAGACAGCACCTTCCAAACCCATGACCATTACTATCTAGAAGGACAAGGGCAGCAGGTACATGGGAACATCACCACCTGGAAGTTCCCCTCCAAGTCAGAGAGAATGTGCAAGGTTACAGGTGTAAAGGCAGGGGAATGGGACTAGGTGGAATGTTCTTTCAGAGAGTCAGTGCAGACTCAATGGGTGGAATAGCCTCCGTCTGCACTGTAAGAATGATGTGATTATGTGATTCCAGTCTCTCCACGTTAATTGAAGCTCCTCATCCCTGGGGTTTTATTTCAGATTTTGTGGGGTGAACGTCAAATTGTTTATTCTATTTTCTCTGGTGCAGCTGTGACCAGTGTGTTCCATGCCAGGGTGAGGCAGAGCACATCTGGATAGCATGCCCACTGCTGCAGATCAGGAGCCGGTTCGCTGGCCATGGTACAGGCAGATACCCACTCAGTGGGAGCAGGGCAGAGTGAGGTCACCAGCAGTGTCTGTGTGTGTGGTGGGGGGGGAATTAATACTGTCTGCTCCCTCTCACCTCCCCACACCCTGTTGCTGGGACACACAGATTCCAGAATGATTAACTCCTAACCTCATTGGGCCACTTGGCGAATGCAAGTTTGAAAAGCGGGTGTGAAAGCCGCCAGTGATTTGCACCCACCTCATACTGACTGACACAGCTCACTGACACATAATCAATGATGCAGCGGCCAAGCCACTCGTCAGGCCTCGCACTCAGGATGTCATTCCGACAGCTCTCCAGGTGTGGCTGCAACTTGATCATGAGGCTCCGGGACAGCAGGTATCCAAATCCCCCATGGCAGTAATGGCCCTCTGTGTCACCGCCGATGAATTCCTCGGGACGCCCCATGTACAGGTCAGTGTTGATGCTCAGGTGGTTGACCAGCCCCTTGATGCGATCGCTCTCAGTGTACGAGTTGTCCTGAATGAAGTAGAACCAGTCATACTCACCGCTGTAATGTTCAAAAATGTACTTCACCGTCTGGTACATGTTCCAGATGGGCCTCTCATCACCGTGGGTTACGATGTACATCCCGTGTGGAATTTTCCGGCTCCTGGTCCCAGTGAAGTACAGGACCTTGTCAATGTGATGGCCAATGGTACGGTTCACAGCCACTGCCAGTGTGTTGAGAGTGGTTTTCGATGTCAGAACAGCTACAAACAAACCCTCACGGATCCCCAGCTCGGTGCTGATATAACGCGATCTAAAGCAAAATGAAAGGGAACATCAAACAACAACCACTTACATTGATTTAGCACCTCTAATGGAATGCAATGTTCCCAAGGCACTACAGGGGAATAATATAAAACAAAATCTGACCCCGAGCCACTTATAGTGAGATATTAGTCAGGTGGCCCAAAGCTTGGTCAATGAGGTGGGTTTTAAGGAGCATCTTAAAGGAGGAGAGTGAGGTAGAGAGGCGGAGGGGAGGAAATCCCAGAGCTCAGGGCCCAGGCAGCTGAAGGCACGGCCGCCAATGGTGGAGCGGTACTAACTGTGAGTGCACAAGAGGCCAGAATTAGAGGAGTGCAGATATCTCGGAGAGTTGTGGGGCTGGAGGAGATTACAGGGATAGGGAGGGAGGCGAGACCAAGGGGGGATTGAAAACAAGGATGAGAATTTTAAAATTGAGGTGCTGCTTGACTGGGTGAGTGAGCACAGGGGTGATAGGGAAACAGGACAAGGTATGAGTTAAGGGCAGCAGAGTTTGGGATGAGCTCAGGTTTATGGAGAGTGACATGTGGAAGAGCTGCCGGGAGTCCATTAGAATAGTCACATTGAGAGGCAGTGAAGGCATGGTGAGGGTTACAGAAGTAGGTTAGCTGAGACAGAGTTCGGTTGGACAATGCTACAGAGTTAGAAATAGGCGGTTTTAGGGATGGCGTGGATATCAGATCGAGAGCTCATCAGAGGGACAAACGTGACACCAAAGTTCTGAATAGAGTGGCTTAATCTCAGACTGTTGGCAGGGAGAGGGATGGAGTCCCTATCTAGGGAACAGAGTCAAGGATAATCCAATAGCAGGTACAGCACAGGGTTAGATACAGAGTAAAGCTTCCTCCACACTGTCCCCATCAAACACTCCCAGGACAGGTACAGCACAGGGTTAGATACAGAGTAAAGCTCCCTCTACACTGTCCCCATCAAACACTCCCAGGACAGGTACAGCACGGGGTTAGATACAGAGTAAATCTCCCTCTACACTGTCCCCATCAAACACTCCCAGGACAGGTACAGCACGGTGTAAGATATAGAGTAAATCTCCCTCTACACTATCCACATCAAACACTCCCAGGACAGGTACAGCACGGGGTTAGATACAGAGTAAATCTCCCTCTACACTGTCCCCATCAAACACTCCCAGGACAGGTACAGCACGGTGTAAGATATAGAGTAAATCTCCCTCTACACTATCCACATCAAACACTCCCAGGACAGGTACAGCACGGGGTTAGATACAGAGTAAAGCTCCCTCTACACTGTCCCCATCAAACACTCCCAGGACAGGTACAGCACGGAGTTAGATACAGAGTAAATCTCCCTCTACACTGTCCCCATCAAACACTCCCAGGGCAGGTACAGCACGGGGTTAGATACAGAGTAAAGCTCCCTCTACACTGTCCCCATCAAACACTCCCAGGACAGGTACAGCACGGGGTTAGATACAGAGTAAATCTCTCTCTACACCGTCCCCATCAAACACTCCCAGGACAGGGACAGCACGGGGTTAGATACAGAGTAAAGCTCCCTCTACACTGTCCCCATCAAACACTCCGAGATGGTGGGGTGAGGGGGATGGGGTCCTGTGATCAGGCAGTTTGGAGTGGGGTCCTGGTTGCCAGGGTGAAAATGCTGCAGTTGTCTGGAGACAGGATGTGAACAGGAATGAGTTAGTGAGCGCTGGCACAATGCCTGGGCAGCAGTTGGGAAGAATTGGCCCACAAGATTCCTCAAGCAGCAACTTGGAAATCTCTGGTACATTCTGCACCAACAAGTCATTCTCAGTCAGGCTGAGAAACATGCAGCAAGTTACACAATCCAGCAAAACATTCTGGGGCCAAGACCTAATAAGTAGTTCAGGGAACGTTCACTAAAACAGACTTGTACCTCAAACACCGAAAGAGCCAATCCAGGCAGTGCAGTAACCAAGACAGAGTGCTGGTTAGGGTGGTGGGTGAGAGGGGGGGCAGTGGAGTTATTAGGGTGGGTAAAGCGGACTCTTTGCCAAGGACGGGAGTTCACTCAGGGGCAGAGTGCTTTAGTAGTAGCTGAACTGGGCACTCTCTCCCCATAGCCCTGTATCAATCCCCAAACTAATCCCACTGTCCCGCTCTCTCCCCATAGCCCAGTATCAATCCCCAAACTAATTCCACTGCTCCACTCTCTACCCATAGCCCTGTATCAATCCCCAAACTAATCCCACTGCTCCACTCTCTACCCATAGCCCTGTATCAATCCCAAACTAATCCCACTGCCCCACTCTCTCCCCATAGCCCTGTATCAATCCCCAAACTAATCCCACTGCCTCACACTCTCCCCATAGCCCTGTATCAATCCCCAAACTAATTCCACTGCTCCACTCTCTACCCATAGCCCTGTATCAATCCCAAACTAATCCCACTGCCCTGCTCTCTCCCCATAGCCCTGTATCAATCCCAAACTAATCCCACTGCCCTGCTCTCTCCCCATTACCCTGTATCAATCCCAAACTAATCCCACTGCCCTGCTCTCTCCCCATAGCCCTGTATCAATCCCCAAACTAATCTAACTCTCCTACTCTCTCCCCATAGCCCTGTATCAATCCCACACAAATCCCACTGCCCCGCTCTCTCCCCATTACCCTGTATCAATCCCCAAACTAATCCCACTGCCCTGCTCTCTCCCCATAGCCCTGTATCAATCCCACACAAATCCCACTGCCCCGCTCTCTCCCCATTACCCTGTATCAATCCCCAAACTAATCCCACTGCCCTGCTCTCTCCCCATAGCCCTGTATCAATCCCCAAACTAATCCCACTGTCCCGCTCTCTCCCCATAGCCCTGTATCAATCCCCAAACTAATCCCACTGCCCCACTCTCTCTCCATAGCCCTGTATCAATCCCTAAACTAATCCCACTGCCCCGCTCTCTCCCCAGAGCCCTCTATCAATCCCAAACTAATCCCACTGCCCCACTCTCTCCCTATAGCCCTGTATCAATCCCAAACTAATCCCACTGCCCTGCTCTCTCCCCATATCACTGAATCAATCCCAAGCTAAAGCCACTGCCCCGCTCTCTCCCCATAGCCCTGTATCAATCCCCAAACTAATCCCACTGCCCTGCTCTCTCCCCATAGCCCTGTATCAATCCCCAAACTAATCCCACTGCCCTGCTCTCTCCCCATAGCACTGAATCAATCCCAAACTAAAGCCACTGCCTCCCTGTCTGACGATGTCTCCATTTTCTGTGCAGTGGTTTGTCCGTGAAGAGATGCTATTTAGATCTGAAATTCTATTGAGAATCAGATCTCCAAGGTTCTCGGTTTCTGGTGTGTGTTCACAGCTTCCCCAGAGGATAGGGCTTGTGTGGAGAACACAGGTCGTTTATCCTGTTGTTCTGAACAGGCGGGAGTCCTGCACACTGCACTGATTTCCTCTCACCACTTTGTGAGGTGTTTTGGATTATTTTAGTGTTCTCACTCGCAAATACACACACAAGTTATACAACTATAGATATTAACAGTCCAGGAACCACAGAAATATCAGTTCACGTGAGTCCCAGAGTCAGAGTTCACTGAGGAATTCTTTCACCTCAGGTTTCCAGTTCAGCTGTCTGCAGGCCGGAGCTGTCGAAATCTCATTACAGTTGGCACTAATAGTGCAACGTGAAGCGGGTACGGGGTCAGTTCTGCAGGTGATGTTCGGAAATCTTCAAGCAGAGACATGCTTCGAGGAGCAGGCTCCTTTTCTGCCTGGTGTTCTGCTTCTTGGGGGTTGACCAGTTGGATGCTCAACGGCAGACTAAGGATTTCTCGGTTCTCAAAGGCTTTTTGAGATTTCAGGATGTTCACTCGAATCATGTGGCGCTCCTTCTTCACAATGACTTCAAAACCATCTTTATCCAATGTCTGGAACTAGTTTTGATTTCGGGACTGATAATGTTCCAGGCATTAGCTGTTGAAAGAATTACCTTCCATATTGAAAGTCTGGTGTCAGGCAGCCATTGTCTAAGCAGATACTCTGACTCTGCTAAAGGGCGAGCTCATCAAGTGCAAATAACATCCTTTTGAAATGGACCTGTCCAGTCCCAGGTCTGGGATGTGCAGACACAGCAAATTCCGATCCACGCGTCTCCCGGCTTTGTGACTACAAGGAGAAAGTGCAATGAGTTGAGAGATACACTGGCTGAGGGAGGAATTTGTTTGTTCTTGTTAGCCCTGTAATGGCTCCAAGGACAAAGGGCCAACCCTGTGATCATATGGGCTTGTAGCAGCCATCTTTTTGTTCAGAAGAAAGTCCACCTTTTAAAATAGCAATGAGAATAAAGTCTTACAGTGTTGGGTTTCTTTTCACGTCGTAGGAAGCCAACACTTTCATGAAGAAAAGTTCCACAACTGAAAACAATCATCTGGATTTCAGGTTCATGGACAGAATCGTCCATGCCCTTTGGCATCGGGTGTGTTCAGCGGTGTGAGTGGACAATATAGTGAGAAGGTCAAAACTGGTTTCATGACATCGTGAAGCCAGTTTGCGATCATCCACTCAGCCCATCAATGGCAGGTCACGTTTCCCACCAACAGATGTGGGAACCTCATTGTAAAACATCTGCATATCATTATGAGGCCAGCCCGCCGGAATCATCACCCCCCCCCCCCCCCCGCTGGATCATCCGCCCACATTGGCGTGATTGCACTGACGTGTTTCACAACAGCGTACGTCATGTGTGCACTTGGTGCGCTGCACTTTGCTGGGGGACTCGGAGGTGAGTGCACAGTAATGTTCCTGACCGCTTGCGAGGGTCCCGTGTTGGATTTCAAGGTTGAGGTGACTTTGGCAGGGGGGGTAAGGGTTGCCCTGCGGCTGAAGGCAGTGAATAAGCATGTGCGGGGTCAGGGGGAGGGAAGAGGCCACGCATCAGGGACACGTTGTATAAGGTGACCATTCCTCTGTAGCTGAGACAGTTCAGGCACAGCCACATTAATATGTGTGGAACTGGGTCTATCACTTCTCTGCCCAGTCAAACAACACAGAGGCATCAAAGAGCCACCAAGTGTTCCAGAGCTTTTCACCCCTCGGGCACAGACTGCAAACTAATGAGTGTTTTAGTGGATTACAGAACAGTTAGGCGGCTGCACACATTGTACAATCTCCTCGCTAAATCTGGCCATGGAGCAGTCACTGCTGGAGACGCTCACAGCCCCATTGCAATGTCAGCATCCCGGTTTGGACCAGTCTCCCCCGTGGTTGAAGCTAACAGTGCAGCCTTGCAGTGTGGGTTAGGAGAATGTCTGTGTCTGAGCTGAGGGCACAGCCTGCAGTCCAATGGGCAAAGCTGCTGCCAATCAGTCAGGGGGAGTGGGGCGGAGGTGGGTGGGGTTTCAGGCAGCCGTGCAGCGCACTAAACTCTGACCATCCAAGTGGTGGATGTGTTAAGGGGCCTTCAGGCTTAACCAGGACAGGTTCATACAGACAAGCTAACCCACACGTTTCTCTCTTTCATCTTGCAGGAGGAGGACATCAGGATCATGGAGCCTGGTGAACTAGCTGTATGCCTCATGGTGTACAGAGAATGAAGATGGTGGTGAAGAGAGCACTGGAGGCTCTCAGCTGTGCAGAGAGAGGAGCAACACCCACAGGAAGAAGGGGTAGCTGGGGTTCCTGCACACCCTGCTGAAGAGCCACAGAGAGCTATTGTTAATCGGCACCCAGCTAGACCCAGGGTCTATAGACGCCGCCTGTCATTTCTGCAGATGACTAGGAGCCAGTATCGATGAAGACTACACATGTCTAGGGACCTGGTGGATCACATCTGCCACTTACTGCAGGACTTGGCGCCAAGAGGACATGGAGGGCATCCACTGCCAGAGGCTGTGAAAGTGACCACATGCTCAATTTCTGTGCCAGTGGCTCCTTTCAGGGTTCCACAGGTGACCTCTGTGGGATTCCACAATCCACCACCCACAAATACATCCACGAGGTCACAGATACCATCTTTGTGAGGGCACACAACTCTGTGCATTTCAACCGGGACTGGGACAGCCAGGATGCAAGTGGGACTGGATTCTCCCAGATCTTGGGATTCCCAAAGGTACAGGGTGCGATTGACTGCACTCATGTGGCGCTCAGGTCCCCATCGCTACACATGGTGAATTACATCAAACACAAGGGATTCCATTTGCTGAGTGTGCAGCTGGTGTGTGACCACCACAAACACGTCCTGCAGGTCTGCGCACAGTTTCCAGGGAGTGTCCACGACTCCTACATCCTGAGTAAAACTCATCAGGTTCAGCAGCATCTATGGAGAGAGAAACAGAGTTGACATTTCGAGTCCATATGTCCCTTCTTCAGAGCTCAGTGACCTCTCCCTGTTGTTGTGTGTCAGCTTGTCCTGCATGGATAGAGATGGAGAGAGTGTATCAGGATGCCGGCCAGGCCAGGTGATAAGTATACCTGGCCTGTGTGGGTGGTGAGTGGTCCCATGGACAGGATGAGGACAATGACAGTGAGTGTGAGAGAGTGAATGGTGATGTCCCTCACACTGACAGTGAGTCAGGGCCCTGTGGGTGTGTGCTGGGTTTGTGAGTGTGTGAGTTGAGAGTGATGAGAAGAGTGACTTACCCTGGCAGAACGGAGGAGATCATTCATCCTCTTGTGGCACTGGGTAGGTGTCCTCTTTTGCAGGGTGTAGGCACTGACCATCACTGCCAGCGCCTCGCGTGCTGGATTGGTGATGTCGCTGCCCATCCTGCGGCCAGAGCAGGGGTGGAGGACATCACATGAGCCTCCACCGTGTCCAAAAGGTGCTTGAGGGACACATCATTGAACCTGGGGGCTGCAGCCATCCTGCCTTTCGGGGCCATGTCTCCCGTGCAGCTGGTCCTGGGCTGGAAGCTCTGAGAGGTGTTTGTGTGGCTGGACTTTAAACATGGTGCCCGGAGTGATGAAGCGGTGAGGTGACGGTGTGGTGGGTGAATGAGAGCCTGCCCGGGAATGAATAATTAATGCAGCGGGTTTGAGATGGCGGCTTGATACAGTGTGAGAAGCCGTCATTGCAGCTACTGGGACTATTCCACCTTGTGAGTCTCTAAAGTGTAGAGGTAATCTGCTGGTAGGCCCAGGTCCTGGAATGGTAACCTTGTTTGGAGGTTTCTTTAATTGCTCACAATGATCTGTGGGATTGTTATTCTAGGATCTTGTCCGAGACACAATACCAGTGTGGTCGTACCGGTGGTTGAGGAGCGGGAATGGATCTGATTTGTCCTCAGTTACACTTCACTGTTGTGCCTTTATGTGTAATGACTTCATAGGACCTTGGTTCCAAACAAATCCTTGTCACCTTGGCTGGTTGTCATGTATCTTCTGTGGGATCCTGGATGTGAGTTCATTGTCCCAACTGTAATCTTGGCAATTCTGTGCCTGCATTTTTATCATGCACTTGGTAGTTTTAGAAGCTGCTTTCTAGTTTCTGAGAGAGTAGAACGGGTATGAGTAGGTAAATTGGTACACACCGGTCTACAAAACATAATCTCTGTCAGTGTTGGAAAAATTGCTCTTAAAGGTGTTGCTCTCAGATGTAACATTTCAATGTGTAGATCTTGCTTGGTCTGTTTACATTTGAGAATTAGGGATTTCATCGTGTGAATCATTCATTCAGCCAGGCTGTTAAATCTAGGGGAATGAGGAGAAGTACTGTGATCGATATTCCACTTCTCACACATACCCTGAAGTGGCTTACCAATAAATTGCTGACTGTTATGTGTGATGATCTCTCTAGACACACCAAACAAACCGAAAATAACACTTAGAGTGTGCGCAACAATTCTGTTTTGATGTATTGTGCAATTGTCAAATAATAACTAGCTTTACGCTCATACCCCCACCTTCAAACCTAACAAAGGGGGGAGGGTGTATAATTCTGCCCCATATCTTTTGAGGATCCTTTAGCTCTTCTTCTGTTAGCTGAGTGTTCAGCCTGTGTAGATCTTAATTCCCAATTGCTAGGCAAATTTTCATGGCTTGTTTGTCTGGTTCAGACACACCTAAATTGAGGAACCATTGCTCTGTCCGCTGTTTAAACATACTAAACTCAGAAAGTAGGTCAGCTGCATCCCAATTCAACCAGGGAATTTTGTGGGCATTCTGACACTATCCCTGTGACCTTCCTTCCCCTATAATACCCGGGATGAGTGTCGCTGGAGCTGCTTTCGCACGCTTTTCCAAAGCTCCGCCCATTATAACCACAACCTTCTCTAGTCCAATCCTGATCACTCGCCTTTCCCACGGAGCTAACCCCGGGCTGGTCCCCTCAATGCACTGTCCCACTCACTGAACTCACAGGCTGCAGTCTCACCACGAGGGACATGTCTGCTCACCAGCTCTTTACTGAACGCTCGCTCAGCCACTGTGTCTTCTAAGCTTTACTGTGAAGTCACCATGCTACAATTACAACTATTTCCAACACTGCACTCTTGTTGTTGTCTGCCCAGAACATCATAAGTTGTGTCGTGTCATGTACCACAAGCCATGGCTGTTCACCATGTTGTAACTGCATTCAATCTCGCTGCCACACTGTTTGACCAACGCTGATCAGCATTTTGTGTTTTTATACTGAAAAAAGGCACCAATCACTCTTAGGGAATGTGTAAACACATTGTGGGTTCATTCATTCAGACAAGGCACATGAGAACATAAAGACATCAGCATCAGGGATGTGTGCTCTGATCACAGGCTAAGGTGAAACAGACTAGACCACATGACACACTTCCCATCTAGTGATGCCAAGCTGCTTAAAGGTGTATTGCAACAGGTTGTAAAACTGGGAATCTGATGACACCCTTAGTGACACAATGAATACCTGCACATTCTGCACCAACAGTGACTCATGAGTAACAGGCTGTAGCAATCTACAGTAAATTATTCGCTAGCCTAGCACAGGAACATAAGGGCTACTGCCCAGAGAAGATGGGGTAAAGCAACACAAACTTGAATAAGGCATTCAAGAGGGTATTGGATGATTATTTAAATAGAAAAAAATGTGCATTGTTATGGGGAAAAGGTAGGAGATTGGCACCAAGTTAAAATGCTCAGAAAGCAGGAACAGACACGATGGGCGGAATGGCCTCCTTCGAGACTGGAACAATTCTGTGAGGCTGGGATTCAGTCAGGGACAGGCAGACCTGAATTTGGCTCATAAACAACATGTAACAATTAGCAATGCAGCAGCAGGAAGAATAGAGGTTTACAGCTGCTCACATTCCTACCTCACTCAAGTTCACTGTAACCTCTGATGTTAATAATAGCAGGAGGCTGATAACAAATTAGCAGGAAAAAAATTATCATATATCTGTTTTTCAAAGTCCTTTTAAATTTACATATGAAAAACAAAAACTGTAAGACATCAGAGAGCAAGAGTACAACAAGTGGAAACAAAACCAAAACTGCCAGGAAATAACATCAACAGACACATCCCAACAGTACTGTACCCCAGTGTTATACAGTGACAGACCTGTCCCCACCAGTACTGTACCCCAGTGCTTTACAGTGACAGACCCGTCCCCACCAGTACTGTACCCCAGTGTTATACAGTGACAGACCTGTCCCCACCAGTATTGAACCCCAGTGTTATACAGTGACGGACCTGTACCCACCAGTACTGTAACCCAGTGTTATATAGTGACAGACACATCCCCACCAGTACTGTACACCAGTGTTATACACTGAAAGAAATGTCCCCACCAGTACTGTACCCCAGTGTTATACAGTGACAGACCCGTCCACACCAGTATTGTACCACAGTGTTATACAGTGACAGACCTGTCCCCACCAGTATTGTACCCCAGTGTTATACAGTGACAGACTCATCGAAAACAGTACTGTACCCCAGTGTTATACAGTGACAGACCCAACCCCACCAGTACTGTACCGCAGTGTTATACAGTGACAGACCAGTCCCCACCAGTATTGTACCCCAGTGTTATACAGTGACAGACTCATCCCCACCAGTATTGTAGCCCAGTGTTATACAGTGACAGACTCATCCCCACCAGTATTGTACCCCAGTGTTATACAGTGACACCCCTGTCCCCCCCAGTATTGTACCCCAGTGTTATACAGTGACAGACCCGTCCCCACCAGTACTGTACCCCAGTGTTATACAGTGACAGACCTGTCCCCACCAGTATTGTACCCCAGTGTTATACAGAGACAGACCCGTCCACACCAGTATTGTACCACAGTGTTATACAGTGACAGACCTGTCCCCACCAGTATTGTACCCCAGTGTTATACAGTGACAGACTCATCGAAAACAGTACTGTACCCCAGTGTTATACAGTGACAGACCCAACCCCACCAGTACTGTACCGCAGTGTTATACAGTGACAGACCAGTCCCCACCAGTATTGTACCCCAGTGTTATACAGTGACAGACTCATCCCCACCAGTATTGTAGCCCAGTGTTATACAGTGACAGACTCATCCCCACCAGTATTGTACCCCAGTGTTATACAGTGACACCCCTGTCCCCCCCAGTATTGTACCCCAGTGTTATACAGTGACAGACCCGTCCCCACCAGTACTGTACCCCAGTGTTATACAGTGACAGACCTGTCCCCACCAGTATTGTACCCCAGTGTTATACAGTGACAGACCTGTCCCCACCAATATTGTACCCCAGTGTTATACAGTGACAGACCTGTCCCCACCAGTATTGTACCCCAGTGTGATACATTGACAGACCCATCCAAACCAGTACTGTACCACAGTGTTATACAGTGACAGACCTGTCCCCACCAGTACTGTACCCCAGAGTTATACAGCGACAAAACCGTCCCCAAAAGTACAGTAGCCCAGTGTTATACAGTGACAGGCAGCACCCAGCCAGTACTGTCCCGTTGCGCTATTGAGTGACAGACCTATTCTCAACAGTACTGTACCCCAGTGTTATACAGTGACAGACCTGTCCCCACCAGTACTGTACCCCAGTGTTATTTAGTGACAGACCAGTCCCCACCAGTACTGTACCCCAGTGTTATACAGTGACAGACCTGTCCCCACCAGTACTGTACCCAGTGTTATAGAGTGACAGACCCGTCCCCACCAGTATTGTATACCAGTGTTATACAGTGACAGACCTGTCCCCACCAGTACTGTACCCCAGTGTTATTTAGTGACAGACCAGTCCCCACCAGTACTGTACCCCAGTGTTATACAGTGACAGACCTGTCCCCACCAGTACTGTACCCCTCTGTTATACAGTGACAGACCCGTCCCCACCAGTATTGTACCCCAGTGTTATACAGTGACAAACCTGCCCCTACCAGTATTGTACCGCAGTGTTATACAGTGACAGACCTGTCTCCACCAGTATTGTACCCCAGTGTTACAGAGTGACAGACCCGTCCCCAACAGTATTGTACCCCAGTGTTAAACATTGACAGACCTGTCCCCACCAGTATTGTACCCCAGTGTTATACAGTGACAGACTCATCCCCACCAGTATTGTAGCCCAGTGTTATACAGTGACAGACTCATCCCCACCAGTATTGTACCCCAGTGTTATACAGTGACACCCCTGTCCCCCCCAGTATTGTACCCCAGTGTTATACAGTGACAGACCCGTCCCCACCAGTACTGTACCCCAGTGTTATACAGTGACAGACCTGTCCCCACCAGTATTGTACACCAGTGTTATACAGTGACAGACCTGTCCCCACCAATATTGTACCCCAGTGTTATACAGTGACAGACCTGTCCCCACCAGTATTGTACCCCAGTGTGATACATTGACAGACCCATCCAAACCAGTACTGTACCCCAGTGTTATAGAGTGACAGACCCGTCCCCAACAGTATTGTACCCCAGTGTTAAACATTGACAGACCTGTCCCCACCAGTACTGTACCCCAGTGTTATTCAGTGACAGACCTGTCCCCGCCAGTACTGTACCCCAGTGTTATACAGTGACAGACCTGTCCCCCCAGTACTGTACCCCAGTGTTATACAGTGAAAGACCCGTCCCCACCAGTACTGCACTCCAGTGTTAAAAATTGACAGACCTGTCCCCACCAGTATTGTACCCCAGTGTTATACAGTGACAGACCAGCCCCTACCAGTATTGTACACCAGAGTTATACAAAGACAGACCTGTCCCCACCAGTATTGTACCCCTGTGTTATACAGTGACAGACCTGTCTCCACTAGTATTGTACCCCAGTGTTATACAGTGACAGACCCGTCCCCACCAGTACTGTACTCCAGTGTTAAACATTGACAGACCTGTCCCCACCAGTATTGTACACCAGTGTTATACAAAGACAGACCTGTCCCTACCAGTATTGTACAACAGTGTTAAACAGTGAGAGACCCGTCCCCTCCAGTACTGTACCCCAGTGTTATACAGTGACAGACCTGTCTCCACCAGTATTGTACCCCAGTGTTATAGAGTGACAGACCCGTCCCCAACAGTATTGTACCCCAGTGTTAAACATTGACAGACCTGTCCCCACCAGTACTGTACCCCAGTGTTATTCAGTGACAGACCTGTCCCCGCCAGTACTGTACCCCAGTGTTATACAGTGACAGACCTGTCCCCCCAGTACTGTACCCCAGTGTTATACAGTGAAAGACCCGTCCCCACCAGTACTGCACTCCAGTGTTAAAAATTGACAGACCTGTCCCCACCAGTATTGTACACCAGTGTTATACAAAGACAGACCTGTCCCCACCAGTATTGTACCCCAGTGTTATACAGTGACAGACCAGCCCCTACCAGTATTGTACACCAGAGTTATACAAAGACAGACCTGTCCCCACCAGTATTGTGCCCCAGTGTTATACAGTGACAGACCCGTCCCCAACAGTATTATACCCCAGTGTTAAACATTGACAGACCTGTCCCCACCAATACTGTACCCCAGTGTTATACAGTGAAAGACCCGTCCCCACCAGTACTATACCCCAGTGTTAAACATTGACAGACCTGTCCCCACCAGTACTGTACCCCAGTGTTATACAGTGAAAGACCCGTCCCCACCATACTGTACCCCAGTGTTAAACATTGACAGACCTGTCCCCACCAGTACTGTACCCCAGTGTTATTCAGTGACAGACCTGTCCACCCCAATACTGTACCCCAGTGTTATACAGTGACAGACCTGTCCCCCCAGTATTGTACCCCAGTGTTATACAGTGAAAGACCCGTCCCCACCAGTACTGTACTCCAGTGTTAAACATTGACAGACCTGTCCCCACCAGTACTGTACCCCAGTGTTATACAGTGAAAGACCCGTCCCCACCATACTGTACCCCAGTGTTAAACATTGACAGACCTGTCCCCACCAGTACTGTACCCCAGTGTTATTCAGTGACAGACCTGTCCACCCCAATACTGTACCCCAGTGTTATACAGTGACAGACCTGTCCCCCCAGTATTGTACCCCAGTGTTATACAGTGAAAGACCCGTCCCCACCAGTACTGTACTCCACTGTTAAACATTGACAGACCTGTCCCCACCAGTATTGTACACCAGTGTTATACAAAGACAGACCTGTCCCCACCAGTATTGTACCCCAGTGTTATACAGTGACAGACCTGCCCCTACCAGTATTGTACACCAGTGTTATACAAAGACAGACCTGTCCCCACCAGTATTGTGCCCCAGTGTGATACATTGACAGACCCATCCAAACCAGTACTGTACCCCAGTGTTATACAGTGACAGACCTGTCCCCACCAGTACTGTACCCCAGAGTTATACAGCGACAAAACCGTCCCCAAAAGTACAGTAGCCCAGTGTTATACAGTGACAGGCAGCACCCAGCCAGTACAGTCCCGTTGCGCTATTGAGTGACAGACCTATTCTCAACAGTACTGTACCCCAGTGTTATACAGTGACAGACCTGTCCCCACCAGTACTGTACCCCAGTGTTATTTACTGACAGACCAGTCCCCACCAGTACTGTACCCCAGTGTTATACAGTGACAGACCTGTCCCCACCAGTACTGTACCCAGTGTTATAGAGTGACAGACCCGTCCCCACCAGTATTGTATACCAGTGTTATACAGTGACAGACCTGTCCCCACCAGTACTGTACCCCAGTGTTATTTAGTGACAGACCAGTCCCCACCAGTACTGTACCCCAGTGTTATACAGTGACAGACCTGTCCCCACCAGTACTGTACCCCTCTGTTATACAGTGACAGACCCGTCCCCACCAGTATTGTACCCCAGTGTTATACAGTGACAAACCTGCCCCTACCAGTATTGTACCGCAGTGTTATACAGTGACAGACCTGTCTCCACCAGTATTGTACCCCAGTGTTACAGAGTGACAGACCCGTCCCCAACAGTATTGTACCCCAGTGTTAAACATTGACAGACCTGTCCCCACCAGTATTGTACCCCAGTGTTATACAGTGACAGACTCATCCCCACCAGTATTGTAGCCCAGTGTTATACAGTGACAGACTCATCCCCACCAGTATTGTACCCAAGTGTTATACAGTGACACCCCTGTCCCCCCCAGTATTGTACCCCAGTGTTATACAGTGACAGACCCGTCCTCACCAGTACTGTACCCCAGTGTTATACAGTGACAGACCTGTCCCCACCAGTATTGTACACCAGTGTTATACAGTGACAGACCTGTCCCCACCAGTACTGTACCCCAGTGTTATACAGTGAAAGACCCGTCCCCACCATACTGTACCCCAGTGTTAAACATTGACAGACCTGTCCCCACCAGTACTGTACCCCAGTGTTATTCAGTGACAGACCTGTCCACCCCAATACTGTACCCCAGTGTTATACAGTGACAGACCTGTCCCCCCAGTATTGTACCCCAGTGTTATACAGTGAAAGACCCGTCCCCACCAGTACTGTACTCCACTGTTAAACATTGACAGACCTGTCCCCACCAGTATTGTACACCAGTGTTATACAAAGACAGACCTGTCCCCACCAGTATTGTACCCCAGTGTTATACAGTGACAGACCTGCCCCTACCAGTATTGTACACCAGTGTTATACAAAGACAGACCTGTCCCCACCAGTATTGTGCCCCAGTGTTATACAGTGACAGACCCGTCCCCACCAGTATTGTACCCCTGTGTTATACAGTGACAGACCTGTCTCCACTAGTATTGTACCCCAGTGTTATACAGTGACAGACCCGTCCCCACCAGAATTGTACCCCATTGTTATACAGTGACAGACCTGTCTCCACCAGTATTGTACCCCAGAGTTATACAGTGACAGACCCGTCCCCACCAGTACTGTACTCCAGTGTTAAACATTGACAGACCTGTCCCCACCAGTATTGTACACCAGTGTTATACAAAGACAGACCTGTCCCTACCAGTATTGTACAACAGTGTTAAACAGTGAGAGACCCGTCCCCTCCAGTACTGTACCCCAGTGTTATACAGTGACAGACCTGTCCCCCCAGTACTGTACCCCAGTGTTATACAGTGAAAGACCCGTCCCCACCAGTACTGCACTCCAGTGTTAAAAATTGACAGACCTGTCCCCACCAGTATTGTACCCCAGTGTTATACAGTGACAGACCAGCCCCTACCAGTATTGTACACCAGAGTTATACAAAGACAGACCTGTCCCCACCAGTATTGTGCCCCAGTGTTATACAGTGACAGACCCGTCCCCAACAGTATTGTACCCCAGTGTTAAACATTGACAGACCTGTCCCCACCAATACTGTACCCCAGTGTTATACAGTGAAAGACCCGTCCCCACCAGTACTATACCCCAGTGTTAAACATTGACAGACCTGTCCCCACCAGTACTGTACCCCAGTGTTATTCAGTGACAGACCTGTCCCCGCCAGTACTGTACCCCAGTGTTATACAGTGACAGACCTGTCCCCCCAGTACTGTACCCCAGTGTTATACAGTGAAAGACCCGTCCCCACCAGTACTGCACTCCAGTGTTAAAAATTGACAGACCTGTCCCCACCAGTATTGTACACCAGTGTTATACAAAGACAGACCTGTCCCCACCAGTATTGTACCCCAGTGTTATACAGTGACAGACCAGCCCCTACCAGTATTGTACACCAGAGTTATACAAAGACAGACCTGTCCCCACCAGTATTGTGCCCCAGTGTTATACAGTGACAGACCCGTCCCCAACAGTATTATACCCCAGTGTTAAACATTGACAGACCTGTCCCCACCAATACTGTACCCCAGTGTTATACAGTGAAAGACCCGTCCCCACCAGTACTATACCCCAGTGTTAAACATTGACAGACCTGTCCCCACCAGTACTGTACCCCAGTGTTATACAGTGAAAGACCCGTCCCCACCATACTGTACCCCAGTGTTAAACATTGACAGACCTGTCCCCACCAGTACTGTACCCCAGTGTTATTCAGTGACAGACCTGTCCACCCCAATACTGTACCCCAGTGTTATACAGTGACAGACCTGTCCCCCCAGTATTGTACCCCAGTGTTATACAGTGAAAGACCCGTCCCCACCAGTACTGTACTCCACTGTTAAACATTGACAGACCTGTCCCCACCAGTATTGTACCCCAGTGTTATACAGTGACAGACCTGCCCCTACCAGTATTGTACACCAGTGTTATACAAAGACAGACCTGTCCCCACCAGTATTGTGCCCCAGTGTGATACATTGACAGACCCATCCAAACCAGTACTGTACCCCAGTGTTATACAGTGACAGACCTGTCCCCACCAGTACTGTACCCCAGAGTTATACAGCGACAAAACCGTCCCCAAAAGTACAGTAGCCCAGTGTTATACAGTGACAGGCAGCACCCAGCCAGTACAGTCCCGTTGCGCTATTGAGTGACAGACCTATTCTCAACAGTACTGTACCCCAGTGTTATACAGTGACAGACCTGTCCCCACCAGTACTGTACCCCAGTGTTATTTACTGACAGACCAATCCCCACCAGTACTGTACCCCAGTGTTATACAGTGACAGACCTGTCCCCACCAGTACTGTACCCAGTGTTATAGAGTGACAGACCCGTCCCCACCAGTATTGTATACCAGTGTTATACAGTGACAGACCTGTCCCCACCAGTACTGTACCCCAGTGTTATTTAGTGACAGACCAGTCCCCACCAGTACTGTACCCCTCTGTTATACAGTGACAGACCCGTCCCCACCAGTATTGTACCCCAGTGTTATACAGTGACAAACCTGCCCCTACCAGTATTGTACCGCAGTGTTATACAGTGACAGACCTGTCTCCACCAGTATTGTACCCCAGTGTTACAGAGTGACAGACCCGTCCCCAACAGTATTGTACCCCAGTGTTAAACATTGACAGACCTGTCCCCACCAGTATTGTACCCCAGTGTTATACAGTGACAGACTCATCCCCACCAGTATTGTAGCCCAGTGTTATACAGTGACAGACTCATCCCCACCAGTATTGTACCCCAGTGTTATACAGTGACACCCCTGTCCCCCCCAGTACTGTACCCCAGTGTTATACAGTGACAGACCCGTCCCCACCAGTACTGTACCCCAGTGTTATACAGTGACAGACCTGTCCCCACCAGTATTGTACACCAGTGTTATACAGTGACAGACCTGTCCCCACCAGTACTGTACCCCAGTGTTATACAGTGAAAGACCCGTCCCCACCATACTGTACCCCAGTGTTAAACATTGACAGACCTGTCCCCACCAGTACTGTACCCCAGTGTTATTCAGTGACAGACCTGTCCACCCCAATACTGTACCCCAGTGTTATACAGTGACAGACCTGTCCCCCCAGTATTGTACCCCAGTGTTATACAGTGAAAGACCCGTCCCCACCAGTACTGTACTCCAGTGTTAAACATTGACAGACCTGTCCCCACCAGTATTGTACCCCAGTGTTATACAAAGACAGACCTGTCCCCACCAGTATTGTACCCCAGTGTTATACAGTGACAGACCTGCCCCTACCAGTATTGTACACCAGTGTTATACAAAGACAGACCTGTCCCCACCAGTATTGTGCCCCAGTGTTATACAGTGACAGACCCGTCCCCACCAGTATTGTACCCCTGTGTTATACAGTGACAGACCTGTCTCCACTAGTATTGTACCCCAGTGTTATACAGTGACAGACCCGTCCCCACCAGAATTGTACCCCATTGTTATACAGTGACAGACCTGTCTCCACCAGTATTGTACCCCAGTGTTATAGAGTGACAGACCCGTCCCCAACAGTATTGTACCCCAGTGTTAAACATTGACAGACCTGTCCCCACCAGTACTGTACCCCAGTGTTATTCAGTGACAGACCTGTCCCCGCCAGTACTGTACCCCAGTGTTATACAGTGAAAGACCCGTCCCCACCAGTACTGCACTCCAGTGTTAAAAATTGACAGACCTGTCCCCACCAGTATTGTACACCAGTGTTATACAAAGACAGACCTGTCCCCACCAGTATTGTACCCCAGTGTTATACAGTGACAGACCAGCCCCTACCAGTATTGTACACCAGAGTTATACAAAGACAGACCTGTCCCCACCAGTATTGTGCCCCAGTGTTATACAGTGACAGACCCGACCCAACAGTATTGTACCCCAGTGTTAAACATTGACAGACCTGTCCCCACCAATACTGTACCCCAGTGTTATACAGTGAAAGACCCGTCCCCACCAGTACTATACCCCAGTGTTAAACATTGACAGACCTGTCCCCACCAGTACTGTACCCCAGTGTTATACAGTGAAAGACCCGTCCCCACCATACTGTACCCCAGTGTTAAACATTGACAGACCTGTCCCCACCAGTACTGTACCCCAGTGTTATTCAGTGACAGACCTGTCCACCCCAATACTGTACCCCAGTGTTATACAGTGACAGACCTGTCCCCCCAGTATTGTACCCCAGTGTTATACAGTGAAAGACCCGTCCCCACCAGTACTGTACTCCAGTGTTAAACATTGACAGACCTGTCCCCACCAGCATTGTACACCAGTGTTATACAAAGACAGACCTGTCCCCACCAGTATTGTACCCCAGTGTTATACAGTGACAGACCTGCCCCTACCAGTATTGTACACCAGTGTTATACAAAGACAGACCTGTCCCCACCAGTATTGTGCCCCAGTGTTATACAGTGACAGACCCGTCCCCACCAGTATTGTACCCCTGTGTTATACAGTGACAGACCTGTCTCCACTAGTATTGTACCCCAGTGTTATACAGTGACAGACCCGTCCCCACCAGAATTGTACCCCATTGTTATACAGTGACAGACCTGTCTCCACCAGTATTGTACCCCAGTGTTATAGAGTGACAGACCCGTCCCCAACAGTATTGTACCCCAGTGTTAAACATTGACAGACCTGTCCCCACCAGTACTGTACCCCAGTGTTATTCAGTGACAGACCTGTCCCCGCCAGTACTGTACCCCAGTGTTATACAGTGAAAGACCCGTCCCCACCAGTACTGCACTCCAGTGTTAAAAATTGACAGACCTGTCCCCACCAGTATTGTACACCAGTGTTATACAAAGACAGACCTGTCCCCACCAGTATTGTACCCCAGTGTTATACAGTGACAGACCAGCCCCTACCAGTATTGTACACCAGAGTTATACAAAGACAGACCTGTCCCCACCATTATTGTGCCCCAGTGTTATACAGTGACAGACCCGTCCCCAACATTATTATACCCCAGTGTTAAACATTGACAGACCTGTCCCCACCAATACTGTACCCCAGTGTTATACAGTGAAAGACCCGTCCCCACCAGTACTATACCCCAGTGTTAAACATTGACAGACCTGTCCCCACCAGTACTGTACCCCAGTGTTATACAGTGAAAGACCCGTCCCTACCATACTGTACCCCAGTGTTAAACATTGACAGACCTGTCCCCACCAGTACTGTACACCAGTGTTATTCAGTGACAGACCTGTCCACCCCAATACTGTACCCCAGTGTTATACAGTGACAGACCTGTCCCCCCAGTATTGTACCCCAGTGTTATACAGTGAAAGACCCGTCCCCACCAGTACTGTACTCCAGTGTTAAACATTGACAGACCTGTCCCCACCAGTATTGTACACCAGTGTTATACAAAGACAGACCTGACCCCACCAGTATTGTACCCCAGTGTTATACAGTGACAGACCTGCCCCTACCAGTATTGTACACCAGTGTTATACAAAGACAGACCTGTCCCCACCAGTATTGTGCCCCAGTGTTATACAGTGACAGACCCGTCCCCACCAGTATTGTACCCCTGTGTTATACAGTGACAGACCTGTCTCCACTAGTATTGTACCCCAGTGTTATACAGTGACAGACCCGTCCCCACCAGAATTGTACCCCATTGTTATACAGTGACAGACCTGTCTCCACCAGTATTGTACCCCAGTGTTACACAGTGACAGACCCGTCCCCACCAGTACTGTACTCCAGTGGTAAACATTGACAGACCTGTCCCCACCAGTATTGTACACCAGTGTTATACAAAGACAGACCTGTCCCCACCAGTATTGTACAACAGTGTTATACAGTGACAGACCCGTCCCCTCCAGTACTGTACCCCAGTGTTATACAGTGACAGACCTGTCCCCACCAGTATTGTACCCCAGTGTTATACAGTGACAGACTCATCCCCACCAGTATTGTACCCCAGTGTTATACAGTGACACCCCTGTCCACACCAGTACTGTACCCGGGTGTTATACAGTGACAGACCTGTCCCCACCAGTATTGTACACCAGTGTTATACAGTGACAGACCTGGCCCCACCAATATTGTACCCCAGTGTTACATAGTGACAGACCCGTCCCCACCAGTATTGTACCCCAGTGTGATACATTGAGAGACCCATCCAAACCAGTACTGTACCCCAGTGTTGTACAGTGACAGGCAGCACCCAGCCAGTACTGTCCCGTTGCGCTATTCAGTGACAGACCTTTTCTCACCTGTACTGTACCCCAGTGTTAAACATCGACAGACCTGTTCCCACCAGTACTGTACCCCAGTGTTATTTAGTGACAGACCAGTCCCCACCAGTACTGTACCCCAGTGTTATACAGTGACAGACCCGTCCCCACCAGTATTGTACCCCTGTGTTATAGAGTGACAGACCCGTCCCCACCAGTACTGTACCCCAGTGTGATAGATTGACAGACCCATCCAAACCAGTACTGTACCCCAGTGTTATACAGTGACAGACCCGTCCCCACCAGTACTGTGCCCCAGTGTTACACAGTGACAGACCTGCCCCTACCAGTAATGTACCCCAGTGTTATACAGTGACAGATCTGTCCCCACCAGTATTGTACACCAGTGTTATACAAAGACAGACCTGTCCCCACCAGTATTGTACCCCAGTGTTATACAGTGACAGACCTGCCCCTACCAGTATTGTACACCAGTGTTATACAAAGACAGACCTGTCCCCAGCAGTATTGTACCCCAGTGTTATACAGTGACAGACCCGTCCCCAAAAGTATTGTACCCCTGTGTTATACAGTGACAGACCTGTCTCCACTAGTATTGTACCCCAGTGTTATACAGTTACAGAACCGTCCCCACCAGTATTGTACCCCAGTGTTATACAGTGACAGACCTGTCTCCACCAGTATTGTACTGCAGTGTTATACAGTGACAGACCCGTACCCACCAGCACTGTACTCCAGTGTTATACAGTGACAGACCTGTCCCCACCAGTTTTGTACACCAGTGTTATACAGTGACAGACCCGTCCCCACCAGTATTGTACCCCATTGTTATACAGTGACAGACCTGTCCCCACCAGTATTGTACCCCAGTGTTATACAGTGACAGACCTGTCTCCACCAGTACTGTACCCCAGTGTTATACAGTGACAGACCCGTCCCCACCAGTACTGTACTCCAGTGTTATACAGTGACAGACCTGTCCCCACCAGTATTGTACACCAGTATTATACAAAGACAGACCTGCCCCACCAGTACTGTACCCCAGTGTTATACAGTGACAGACCCGTCCCCACCAGTATTGTACCCCAGTGTTATACAGTGACAGACCCGTCCCCACCAGTATTGTACCACAGTGTTATACAGTGACAGACCTGTCTCCACTAGTATTGTACCCCAGTGTTATACAGTGACAGACACGTCCCCACCAGTATTGTACCCCATTGTTATACAGTGACAGACCTGTCCCCACCAGTATTGTACCCCAGTGTTATACAGTGACAGACCTGTCTCCACCAGTACTGTACCCCAGTGTTATACAGTGACAGACCCGTCCCCACCAGTACTGTACTCCAGTGTTATACAGTGACAGACCTGTCCCCACCAGTATTGTACACCAGTATTATACAAAGACAGACCTGCCCCACCAGTATTGTACCCCAGTGTTATACAGTGACAGACCTGCCCCTACCAGTATCGTCCACCAGTGTTATACAAAGACAGACCTGTTCCCACCAGTATTGTACCCCAGTGTTATACAGTGACAGACCCATCCCCACCAGTATTGTACCCCAGTGTTATACAGTGACAGACCCGTCCCCACCAGTATTGTACCCCAGTGTTATACAGTGACAAACCTGTCTCCACCAGTATTGTACCCCAGTGTTATACAGTGACAGACCCATCCCCACCAGTAATGTATCCCAGTGTTATACAGTAACAGACCTGTCCCCACCAGTACTGTACACCAGTGTTATACAGTGACAGACCAGTCCCCAGCAGTACTGTACCCAAGTGTTATACAGTGACAGACCTGTCCCCGCCAGTACTGTACCCCAGTGTGATACATTGACAGACCCATCCAAACCAGTACTGTACCCCAGTGTTATACAGTGACAGACCCGTCCCCTCCAGTACTGTACCCCAGTGTTATACAGTCACAGACCTGTCCCCACCAGTATTGTACCCCAGTGTTATACAGTGACAGACTCATCCCCACCAGTATTGTACCCAAGTGTTATACAGAGACACCCCTGTCCACACCAGTACTGTACCCGGGTGTTATACAGTGACAGACCTGTCCCCACCAGTATTGTACACCAGTGTTATACAGTGACAGACCTGGCCCCACCAATATTGTACCCCAGTGTTACATAGTGACAGACCCGTCCCCACCAGTATTGTACCCCAGTGTGATACATTGACAGACCCATCCAAACCAGTACTGTACCCCAGTGTTATACAGTGACAGGCAGCACCCAGCCAGTACTGTCCCGTTGCGCTATTCAGTGACAGACCTTTTCTCACCTGTACTGTACCCCAGTGTTAAACATCGACAGACCTGTTCCCACCAGTACTGTACCCCAGTGTTATTTAGTGACAGACCAGTCCCCACCAGTACTGTACCCCAGTGTTATACAGTGACAGACCCGTCCCCACCAGTATTGTACCCCTGTGTTATAGAGTGACAGACCCGTCCCCACCAGTACTGTACCCCAGTGTGATAGATTGACAGACCCATCCAAACCAGTACTGTACCCCAGTGTTATACAGTGACAGACCCGTCCCCACCAGTACTGTGCCCCAGTGTTACACAGTGACAGACCTGCCCCTACCAGTAATGTACCCCAGTGTTATACAGTGACAGACCTGTCCCCACCGGTATTGTACACCAGTGTTATACAGAGAAAGACCAGTCCCCACCAGTACTGTACTCCAGGGTTAAACATTGACAGACCTGTCCCCACCAATATTGTACAACAGTGTTATACAAAGACAGACCTGTCCCCACCAGTATTGTACCCCAGTGTTATACAGTGACAGACCTGCCCCTACCAGTATTGTACACCAGTGTTATACAAAGACAGACCTGTCCCCAGCAGTATTGTACCCCAATGTTATACAGTGACAGACCCGTCCCCACCAGTATTGTACCCCTGTGTTATACAGTGACAGACCTGTCTCCACTAGTATTGTACCCCAGTGTTATACAGTTACAGAACCGTCCCCACCAGTATTGTACCCCAGTGTTATACAGTGACAGACCTGTCTCCACCAGTATTGTACTGCAGTGTTATACAGTGACAGACCCGTACCCACCAGTACTGTACTCCAGTGTTATACAGTGACAGACCTGTCCCCACCAGTTTTGTACACCAGTGTTATACAGTGACAGACCCGTCCCCACCAGTATTGTACCCCATTGTTATACAGTGACAGACCTGTCCCCACCAGTATTGTACCCCAGTGTTATACAGTGACAGACCTGTCTCCACCAGTACTGTACCCCAGTGTTATACAGTGACAGACCCGTCCCCACCAGTACTG
Organism: Carcharodon carcharias; assembly: GCF_017639515.1. Lineage (NCBI taxonomy): Eukaryota > Metazoa > Chordata > Chondrichthyes > Lamniformes > Lamnidae > Carcharodon > Carcharodon carcharias. Next base: position 2,443,400 of record NC_054478.1, on the reverse strand, counting down.
TACTCCAGTGTTATACAGTGACAGACCTGTCCCCACCAGTATTGTACACCAGTATTATACAAAGACAGACATGCCCCACCAGTACTGTACCCCAGTGTTATACAGTGACAGACCCGTCCCCACCAGTATTGTACCCCAGTGTTATACAGTGACAGACCCGTCCCCACCAGTATTGTACCACAGTGTTATACAGTGACAGACCTGTCTCCACTAGTATTGTACCCCAGTGTTATACAGTGACAGACACGTCCCCACCAGTATTGTACCCCATTGTTATACAGTGACAGACCTGTCCCCACCAGTATTGTACCCCAGTGTTATACAGTGACAGACCTGTCTCCACCAGGACTGTACCCCAGTGTTATACAGTGACAGACCCGTCCCCACCAGTACTGTACTCCAGTGTTATACAGTGACAGACCTGTCCCCACCAGTATTGTACACCAGTATTATACAAAGACAGACCTGCCCCACCAGTATTGTACCCCAGTGTTATACAGTGACAGACCTGCCCCTACCAGTATCGTCCACCAGTGTTATACAAAGACAGACCTGTCCCCACCAGTATTGTACCCCAGTGTTATACAGTGACAGACCCGTCCCCACCAGTATTGTACCCCAGTGTTATACAGTGACAGACCCGTCCCCACCAGTATTGTACCCCAGTGTTATACAGTGACAAACCTGTCTCCACCAGTATTGTACCCCAGTGTTAAACAGTGACAGACCTGTCCCCGCCAGTACTGTACCCCAGTGTTATACAGTGGCAGACCCATCCCCACCAGTACTGTACCCAAGTGTTATACAGTGACAGACCCATCCCCACCAGTACTGTATCCCAGTGTTATACAGTAACAGACCTGTCCCCACCAGTACTGTACACCAGTGTTATACAGTGACAGACCAGTCCCCAGCAGTACTGTACCCAAGTGTTATACAGTGACAGACCTGTCCCCGCCAGTACTGTACCCCAGTGTTATACAGTGGCAGACCCATCCCCACCAGTACTGTACCCAAGTGTTATACAGTGACAGACCTGTCCCCACCGATATTGTACCCCAGTGTTACATAGTGACAGACCTGTCCCCACCAGTATTGTACGCCAGTGTGATACATTGACAGACCCATCCAAACCAGTACTGTACCCAAGTGTTATACATTGACAGACCCAACCCCACCTGTAATGTACCCCAGTGTTATACAGTGACAGACCTGTCCCCGCCAGTACTGTACCCAGTGTTATACAGTGGCAGACCCATCCCCACCAGTATTGTACCCCAGTGTTATACAGTGGCAGACCCATCCCCACCAGTACTGTACCCCAGTGTTATACAGTGACAGACCTGTCCCCACCAGTACTGTACCCCAGTGTTATACAGCGACAGAACCGTCCCCAACAGTACAGTAGCCCAGTGTTATACAGTGACAGAGCTGTCCCCACCAGTACTCTACCCCAGTGTTATACAGCGACAGAACCGTCCCCAACAGTACTGTACCCCAGTGTTATACAGTGACAGACCTGTCCCCACCACTACTGTACCCCAGTGTTACACAGTGACAGACCCATCCCCACCAGTACTGTACCCCAGTGTTATACAGCGACAGACCTGTCCCCACCAGCACTGTACCCCAGTGTTATACAGTGACTGACCTGTCCCCACCAGTACTGTAACCCAGTATTATACAGCGACAGAACCGTCCCCAACAGTACAGTAGCCCACTGTTATACAGTGACAGGCAGCACCCAGCCAGTACTGTCCCGTTGCGCTATTGAGTGACAGACCTATTCTCACAGGTACTGTACCCCAGTGTTAAACATCGACAGACCTGTCCCCACCAGTACTGTACCCCAGTGTTATACAATGACAGACCTATCCCCACCAGTACTGTACCCCAGTGTTATACAGTGACAGACCTATCCCCACCAGTACTGTACCCCAGTGTTATACAGTGACAGACCTATCCCCACCAGTACTGTACTCCAGTGTTACACAGTGACAGACCTGTCCCCACCAGAACTGTACCCCAGTGTTATAGAGTGACAGACCTGTCCCCACCAGTACTGTACCCCAGTGTCATACAGTGACAGACCCGTCCCCACCAGTATTGTACCACAGTGTTATACAGTGACAAACATGTCCCCAAAAGTATTGCACCACAGTGTTATACAAAGACAGACCTGTCCCCACCAGTATTGTACCCCAGTGTTATACAGTGACAGACCTGCCCCTACCAGTATTGTACACCAGTGTTATACAGTGACAGACCAGTCACCACCAGTACTGTACCCCAGTGTTATACAGTGACAGACCTGTCCCCACCAGTATTGCACCCCAGGGTTATACAGTGACAGACCTGTCCCCACCAATATTGTACCCCAGTGTTACACAGTGACAGACCTGTCCACACCAGTACAGTAGCCTAGTGTTATTCAGTGACAGGCAAAACCCAGCCAGTAATGTCCCGTTGCGCTATTGAGTGACAGACCTATTCCTACCAGTACTGTGCCCCAGTGTTATACAGTGACAGACCCATCCCCACCAGTACTGTACCACAGTGTTATACAGTGACAGACCTATCCCCACCAGTACTGTACCCCAGTGTTATTCAGTGACAGACCAGTCCCCACCAGTACTGTACCCCAGTGTTATACAGTGACAGACCTATCCCCACCAGTACTGTACCCCAGTGTTATACAGTGACAGACCTGTCTCCACCAGTATTGGACCCCAGTGTTATAGAGTGACAGACCCGTCCCCACCAGTATTGTATACCAGTGTTATACAGTGACAGACTTGCCCCTACCAGTACTGTACCCCAGTGTTATACAGTGACAGACCCGTCCCCACCAGTATTGTACCCCAGTGTTATGCAGTGACAGACCCGTCCCCACCAGTATTGTACTCCTGTGTTATACAGTAATAGACCTGTCTCCAGTAGTATTGGACCCCAGTGTTATACAGTGACAGACCCGTCCCCACCAGTATTGTACCCCAGTGTTATACAGTGACAGACTCATCGAAAACAGTACTGTACCCCTGTGTTATACAGTGACAGACCCAACCCCACCAGTACTGTACCCCAGTGTTATACAGTGACAGACCTGTCCCCACCAGTACTGTACCCCAGTGTTATACAGTGACACCCCTGTCCCCACCAGTACTGTACTCCAGTGTTATACAGTAACAGACCTGTCTCCAACAGTATTGTACCCCAGTGTTACATAGTGACAGACCTGTTCCAACCAGTTTTGTACCCCAGTGTTATACAGTGACAGACCCGTCCCCGCCAATACTGTACCCCAGTGTTATACAGTGACAGACCCGTCCCCACCAGTACTGTACCCCAGTGTTATACAGTGACAGACCCGTCCCCGCCAATACTGTACCCCAGTGTTATACAGTGACAGACCCGTCCCCACCAGTACTGTACACCAGTGTTATACAGTGACAGACCCGTCCCCACCAGTACTGTACCCCAGTGTTATACAGCGACAGAACCGTCCCCACCAGTACTGTACCCCAGTGTTAAACATCGACAGACCTGTCCCCACCAGTATTGTACCCAAATGTTATACAAAGACAGACCTGTCCCCACCAGTACTGTACCCCAGTGTTATACATTGACAGACCCATCCAAACCAGTACTGTACCCCAGTGTTATACAGTGACAGTCCCAACCCCACATGTACTGTACCCCAGTGTTATACAGTGACAGACCTTTCTCCACCTGTATCATACCCCAGTGTTATAGAGTGACAGACCCGTCCCCACCAGTACTGTATAACAGTGTTATACAGTGACAGACCTGCCCCTACCAGTACTGTACCCCAGTGTTATACAGTGAAAGACCCGTCCCCACCAGTATTGTACCACAGTGTTATACAGTGACAAACATGTCCCCAAAAGTATTGCACCACAGTGTTATACAAAGACAGACCTGTCCCCACCAGTATTGTACCCCAGTGTTATACAGTGACAGACCTGCCCCTACCAGTATTGTACACCAGTGTTATACAAAGACAGACCTGTCCCCACCAGTATTGTACGCCAGTGTTATACAGTGGCAGACCCGTCACCACAAGTATTGTACTCCTGTGTTATACAGTGACAGACCTGTCTCCACTAGTATTGTACCCCAGTGTTATACAGCGATAGACCCGTCCCCACCAGTATTGTACCCTAGTGTTATACAGTGACAGACCTGTCTCCACCAGTATTGTACCCCAGTGTTATACAGTGACAGACCCGTCCCCACCAGTACTGTATCCAGGTGTTATACAGTGACAGACCTGTCACCACCAGTACTGTACCCCAGTGTTATACAGTGACAGACCAGTCCCCACCAGAACTGTACCCCAGTGTTATACAGTGACAGGCCTGTCCACGCCAGTACTGTACCCCAGTGTTATACAGTGACAGACCAGTCCCCACCAGTACTGTACCCCAGTGTTATGCAGTGACAGACCTGTCCCCACCAGTATTGTACCCCAGGGTTATACAGTGACAGACCTGTCCCCACCAATATTGTACCCCAGTGTTACATAGTGACAGACCTGTCCCCACCAGTACTGTACCCCAGTGTTATACAGTGACAGACCTGTCCCCACCGGTATTGTACCCCAGGGTTATACAGTGACAGACCTGTCCCCACCAATATTGTACCCCAGTGTTACATAGTGACAGACCTGTCCCCACCAGTACTGTACCCCAGTGTTATACAGTGACAGACCCGTCCCCACCAGTACTGCACCCCAGTGTTATACTGCGACAGAACCGTCCCCATCAGTACAGTAGCCCAGTGTTAAACAGTGACAGACCCGTCCCCACCAGTACTGTACCCCAGTGTTATACAGTGACAGACCCGTCCCCACCAGTATTGTACCCCAGTGTTATACAGTGACAGACCCGTCCCCACCAGTATTGTACCACAGTGTTATACAGTGACAGACCTGTCTCCACTAGTATTGTACCCCAGTGTTATACAGTGACAGACACGTCCCCACCAGTATTGTACCCCATTGTTATACAGTGACAGACCTGTCCCCACCAGTATTGTACCCCAGTGTTATACAGTGACAGACCTGTCTCCACCAGGACTGTACCCCAGTGTTATACAGTGACAGACCCGTCCCCACCAGTACTGTACTCCAGTGTTATACAGTGACAGACCTGTCCCCACCAGTATTGTACACCAGTATTATACAAAGACAGACCTGCCCCACCAGTATTGTACCCCAGTGTTATACAGTGACAGACCTGCCCCTACCAGTATCGTCCACCAGTGTTATACAAAGACAGACCTGTCCCCACCAGTATTGTACCCCAGTGTTATACAGTGACAGACCCGTCCCCACCAGTATTGTACCCCAGTGTTATACAGTGACAGACCCGTCCCCACCAGTATTGTACCCCAGTGTTATACAGTGACAAACCTGTCTCCACCAGTATTGTACCCCAGTGTTAAACAGTGACAGACCTGTCCCCGCCAGTACTGTACCCCAGTGTTATACAGTGGCAGACCCATCCCCACCAGTACTGTACCCAAGTGTTATACAGTGACAGACCCATCCCCACCAGTACTGTATCCCAGTGTTATACAGTAACAGACCTGTCCCCACCAGTACTGTACACCAGTGTTATACAGTGACAGACCAGTCCCCAGCAGTACTGTACCCAAGTGTTATACAGTGACAGACCTGTCCCCGCCAGTACTGTACCCCAGTGTTATACAGTGGCAGACCCATCCCCACCAGTACTGTACCCAAGTGTTATACAGTGACAGACCTGTCCCCACCGATATTGTACCCCAGTGTTACATAGTGACAGACCTGTCCCCACCAGTATTGTACGCCAGTGTGATACATTGACAGACCCATCCAAACCAGTACTGTACCCAAGTGTTATACATTGACAGACCCAACCCCACCTGTAATGTACCCCAGTGTTATACAGTGACAGACCTGTCCCCGCCAGTACTGTACCCAGTGTTATACAGTGGCAGACCCATCCCCACCAGTATTGTACCCCAGTGTTATACAGTGGCAGACCCATCCCCACCAGTACTGTACCCCAGTGTTATACAGTGACAGACCTGTCCCCACCAGTACTGTACCCCAGTGTTATACAGCGACAGAACCGTCCCCAACAGTACAGTAGCCCAGTGTTATACAGTGACAGAGCTGTCCCCACCAGTACTCTACCCCAGTGTTATACAGCGACAGAACCGTCCCCAACAGTACTGTACCCCAGTGTTATACAGTGACAGACCTGTCCCCACCACTACTGTACCCCAGTGTTACACAGTGACAGACCCATCCCCACCAGTACTGTACCCCAGTGTTATACAGCGACAGACCTGTCCCCACCAGCACTGTACCCCAGTGTTATACAGTGACTGACCTGTCCCCACCAGTACTGTAACCCAGTATTATACAGCGACAGAACCGTCCCCAACAGTACAGTAGCCCACTGTTATACAGTGACAGGCAGCACCCAGCCAGTACTGTCCCGTTGCGCTATTGAGTGACAGACCTATTCTCACAGGTACTGTACCCCAGTGTTAAACATCGACAGACCTGTCCCCACCAGTACTGTACCCCAGTGTTATACAATGACAGACCTATCCCCACCAGTACTGTACCCCAGTGTTATACAGTGACAGACCTATCCCCACCAGTACTGTACCCCAGTGTTATACAGTGACAGACCTATCCCCACCAGTACTGTACTCCAGTGTTACACAGTGACAGACCTGTCCCCACCAGAACTGTACCCCAGTGTTATAGAGTGACAGACCTGTCCCCACCAGTACTGTACCCCAGTGTCATACAGTGACAGACCCGTCCCCACCAGTATTGTACCACAGTGTTATATAGTGACAAACATGTCCCCAAAAGTATTGCACCACAGTGTTATACAAAGACAGACCTGTCCCCACCAGTATTGTACCCCAGTGTTATACAGTGACAGACCTGCCCCTACCAGTATTGTACACCAGTGTTATACAGTGACAGACCAGTCACCACCAGTACTGTACCCCAGTGTTATACAGTGACAGACCTGTCCCCACCAGTATTGCACCCCAGGGTTATACAGTGACAGACCTGTCCCCACCAATATTGTACCCCAGTGTTACACAGTGACAGACCTGTCCACACCAGTACAGTAGCCTAGTGTTATTCAGTGACAGGCAAAACCCAGCCAGTAATGTCCCGTTGCGCTATTGAGTGACAGACCTATTCCTACCAGTACTGTGCCCCAGTGTTATACAGTGACAGACCCATCCCCACCAGTACTGTACCACAGTGTTATACAGTGACAGACCTATCCCCACCAGTACTGTACCCCAGTGTTATTCAGTGACAGACCAGTCCCCACCAGTACTGTACCCCAGTGTTATACAGTGACAGACCTATCCCCACCAGTACTGTACCCCAGTGTTATACAGTGACAGACCTGTCTCCACCAGTATTGGACCCCAGTGTTATAGAGTGACAGACCCGTCCCCACCAGTATTGTATACCAGTGTTATACAGTGACAGACTTGCCCCTACCAGTACTGTACCCCAGTGTTATACAGTGACAGACCCGTCCCCACCAGTATTGTACCCCAGTGTTATGCAGTGACAGACCCGTCCCCACCAGTATTGTACTCCTGTGTTATACAGTAATAGACCTGTCTCCAGTAGTATTGGACCCCAGTGTTATACAGTGACAGACCCGTCCCCACCAGTATTGTACCCCAGTGTTATACAGTGACAGACTCATCGAAAACAGTACTGTACCCCTGTGTTATACAGTGACAGACCCAACCCCACCAGTACTGTACCCCAGTGTTATACAGTGACAGACCTGTCCCCACCAGTACTGTACCCCAGTGTTATACAGTGACACCCCTGTCCCCACCAGTACTGTACTCCAGTGTTATACAGTAACAGACCTGTCTCCAACAGTATTGTACCCCAGTGTTACATAGTGACAGACCTGTTCCAACCAGTTTTGTACCCCAGTGTTATACAGTGACAGACCCGTCCCCGCCAATACTGTACCCCAGTGTTATACAGTGACAGACCCGTCCCCACCAGTACTGTACCCCAGTGTTATACAGTGACAGACCCGTCCCCGCCAATACTGTACCCCAGTGTTATACAGTGACAGACCCGTCCCCACCAGTACTGTACCCCAGTGTTATACAGTGACAGACCCGTCCCCACCAGTACTGTACCCCAGTGTTATACAGCGACAGAACCGTCCCCACCAGTACTGTACCCCAGTGTTAAACATCGACAGACCTGTCCCCACCAGTATTGTACCCAAATGTTATACAAAGACAGACCTGTCCCCACCAGTACTGTACCCCAGTGTTATACATTGACAGACCCATCCAAACCAGTACTGTACCCCAGTGTTATACAGTGACAGTCCCAACCCCACATGTACTGTACCCCAGTGTTATACAGTGACAGACCTTTCTCCACCTGTATCATACCCCAGTGTTATAGAGTGACAGACCCGTCCCCACCAGTACTGTATAACAGTGTTATACAGTGACAGACCTGCCCCTACCAGTACTGTACCCCAGTGTTATACAGTGAAAGACCCGTCCCCACCAGTATTGTACCACAGTGTTATACAGTGACAAACATGTCCCCAAAAGTATTGCACCACAGTGTTATACAAAGACAGACCTGTCCCCACCAGTATTGTACCCCAGTGTTATACAGTGACAGACCTGCCCCTACCAGTATTGTACACCAGTGTTATACAAAGACAGACCTGTCCCCACCAGTATTGTACGCCAGTGTTATACAGTGGCAGACCCGTCACCACAAGTATTGTACTCCTGTGTTATACAGTGACAGACCTGTCTCCACTAGTATTGTACCCCAGTGTTATACAGCGATAGACCCGTCCCCACCAGTATTGTACCCTAGTGTTATACAGTGACAGACCTGTCTCCACCAGTATTGTACCCCAGTGTTATACAGTGACAGACCCGTCCCCACCAGTACTGTATCCAGGTGTTATACAGTGACAGACCTGTCACCACCAGTACTGTACCCCAGTGTTATACAGTGACAGACCAGTCCCCACCAGAACTGTACCCCAGTGTTATACAGTGACAGGCCTGTCCACGCCAGTACTGTACCCCAGTGTTATACAGTGACAGACCAGTCCCCACCAGTACTGTACCCCAGTGTTATGCAGTGACAGACCTGTCCCCACCAGTATTGTACCCCAGGGTTATACAGTGACAGACCTGTCCCCACCAATATTGTACCCCAGTGTTACATAGTGACAGACCTGTCCCCACCAGTACTGTACCCCAGTGTTATACAGTGACAGACCTGTCCCCACCGGTATTGTACCCCAGGGTTATACAGTGACAGACCTGTCCCCACCAATATTGTACCCCAGTGTTACATAGTGACAGACCTGTCCCCACCAGTACTGTACCCCAGTGTTATACAGTGACAGACCCGTCCCCACCAGTACTGCACCCCAGTGTTATACTGCGACAGAACCGTCCCCATCAGTACAGTAGCCCAGTGTTAAACAGTGACAGACCCGTCCCCACCAGTACTGTACCCCAGTGTTATACAGTGACAGACCTGACCCCACCAGTACTGGACCCCAATGTCATACAGTGACAGACATATCCCAACCAGCACGGTAGCCCAGTGTCATACAGAGACAGACCTGTCCCCACCAGAATGTACCCCAGTGTTATACAGTGACAGACCTGTCCCCACCAGTATTGTACACCAGTGTTATACAGTGACAGACACGTCCCCACCAGTATTGTACCCCAGTGTTATACAGTGACAGACCTGTCCCCACCGGTATTGTACCCCAGTGTTATACAGTGACAGACCCGTCCCCACCAGTACTGTATCCCAGTGTTATACAGTGACAGACCTGTCCCCACCGGTATTGTACCCCAGTGTTATACATTGACAGACCCATCCAAACCAGTACTGTACCCCAGTGTTATACAGTGACAGACCCAACCCCACCTGTACTGTACCCCAGTGTTATACAGTGACAGACCTGCCCCTACCAGTACTGTACCACAGTGTTATACAGTGACAGACCTGTCCCCACCAGTATTGCACCGCAGGGTTATACAGTGACAGACCTGTCCCCACCAATATTGTACCCCAGTGTTACATAGTGACAGACCTGTCCACACCAGTACAGTAGCCCAGTGTTATTCAGTGACAGGCAGCACCCAGCCAGTAATGTCCCGTTGCGCGATTGAGTGACAGACCTATTCCCACCAGTACTGTGCCCAAGTGTTATACAGTGACAGACCCGTCCCCACCAGTACTGTACCACAGTGTTATACAGTGACAGACCTATCCCCACCAGTACTGTACCCCAGTGTTATTCAGTGACAGACCAGTCCCCACCAGTACTGTACCCCAGTGTTATACAGTGACAGACCTATCCCCACCAGTACTGTACCCCAGTGTTATACAGTGACAGACCTGTCTCCACCAGTATTGGACCCCAGTATTATAGAGTGACAGACCCGTCCCCACCAGTATTGTATACCAGTGTTATACAGTGACAGACCTGCCCCTACCAGTACTGTACCCCAGTGTTATACAGTGACAGACCCGTCCCCACCAGTATTGTACCCCAGTGTTATGCAGTGACAGACCAGTCCCCACCAGTATTGTACTCCTGTGTTATACAGTAATAGACCTGTCTCCAGTAGTATTGGACCCCAGTGTTATACAGTGACAGACCCGTCCCCACCAGTATTGTACCCCAGTGTTATACAGTGACAGACTCATTGAAAACAGTACTGTACCCCTGTGTTATACAGTGACAGACCCAACCCCACCAGTACTGTACCGCAGTGTTATACAGTGACAGACCTGTCCCCACCAGTATTGTACCCCAGTGTTATACAGTGACAGACTCATCCCCACCAGTATTGTACCCCAGTGTTATACAGTGACAGACCTGTCCCCACCAGTACTGTACCCCAGTGTTATACAGTGACACCCCTGTCCCCACCAGTACTGTACTCCAGTGTTATACAGTAACAGACCTGTCTCCACCAGTATTGTACCCCAGTGTTATACAGTGACAGACCCAACCCCACATGTACTGTACCCCAGTGTTATACAGTGACAGACCTTTCTCCACCTGTATCGTACCCCAGTGTTATAGAGTGACAGACCCGTCCCCACCAGTACTGTATAACAGTGTTATACAGTGACAGACCTGCCCCTACCAGTACTGTACCCCAGTGTTATACAGTGACAGACCCGTCCCCACCAGTATTGTACCACAGTGTTATACAGTGACAAACATGTCCCCAAAAGTATTGCTCCACAGTGTTATACAAAGACAGACCTGTCCCCACCAGTATTGTACCCCAGTGTTATACAGTGACAGACCTGCCCCTACCAGTATTGTACACCAGTGTTATACAAAGACAGACCTGTCCCCACCAGTATTGTACGCCAGTGTTATAAAGTGGCAGACCCGTCACCACAAGTATTGTACTCCTGTGTTATACAGTGACAGACCTGTCTCCACTAGTATTGTACCCCAGTGTTATACAGCGATAGACCCGTCCCCACCAGTATTGTACCCTAGTGTTATACAGTGACAGACCTGTCTCCACCAGTATTGTACCCCAGTGTTATACAGTGACAGACCCGTCCCCACCAGTACTGTATCCAGGTGTTATACAGTGACAGACCTGTCACCACCAGTACTGTACCCCAGTGTTATACAGTGACAGACCAGTCCCCACCAGAACTGTACCCCAGTGTTATACAGTGACAGGCCTGTCCACGCCAGTACTGTACCCCAGTGTTATACAGTGACAGACCATTCCCCACCAGTACTGTACCCCAGTGTTATGCAGTGACAGACCTGTCCCCACCAGTATTGTACCCCAGGGTTATACAGTGACAGACCTGTCCCCACCAATATTGTACCCCAGTGTTACATAGTGACAGACCCGTCCCCACCAGTACTGTACCCCAGTGTTATACAGTGACAGACCTGTCCCCACCGGTATTGTACCCCAGGGTTATACAGTGACAGAACTGTCCCCACCAATATTGTACCCCAGTGTTACATAGTGACAGACCTGTCCCCACCAGTACTGTACCCCAGTGTTATACAGTGACAGACCCGTCCCCACCAGTACTGCACCCCAGTGTTATACTGCGACAGAACCGTCCCCATCAGTACAGTAGCCCAGTGTTATACAGTGACAGACCCGTCCCCACCAGTACTGTACCCCAGTGTTATACAGTGACAGACCTGACCCCACCAGTACTGGACCCCAATGTCATACAGTGACAGACATATCCCAACCAGCACGGTAGCCCAGTGTCATACAGAGACAGACCTGTCCCCACCAGTAATGTACCCCAGTGTTATACAGTGACAGACCCGTCCCCACCAGTACTGTATCCCAGTGTTACACAGTGCAGACCTGTCCCCACCAGTATTGTACACCAGTGTTATACAGTGACAGACCCGTCCCCACCAGTATTGTACCCCAGTGTTATACAGTGACAGACCTGTCCCCACCGGTATTGTACCCCAGTGTTATACAGTGACAGACCCGTCCCCACCAGTACTGTATCCCAGTGTTATACAGTGACAGACCTGTCCCCACCAGTATTGTACCCCAGTGTTATACATTGACAGACCCATCCAAACCAGTACTGTACCCCAGTGTTATACAGTGACAGACCCAACCCCACCTGTACTGTACCCCAGTGTTATACAGTGACAGACCTGCCCCTACCAGTACTGTACCCCAGCGTTATACAGTGACAGACCTGTCCCCACCAGTATTGCACCCCAGGGTTATACAGTGACAGACCTGTCTCCACCAGTATTGGACCCCAGTATTATAGAGTGACAGACCCGTCCCCACCAGTATTGTATACCAGTGTTATACAGTGACAGACCTGCCCCTACCAGTTCTGTACCCCAGTGTTATACAGTGACAGACCCGTCCCCACCAGTATTGTACCCCAGTGTTATGCAGTGACAGACCAGTCCCCACCAGTATTGTACTCCTGTGTTATACAGTAATAGACCTGTCTCCAGTAGTATTGGACCCCAGTGTTATACAGTGACAGACCCGTCCCCACCAGTATTGTACCCCAGTGTTATACAGTGACAGACTCATTGAAAACAGTACTGTACCCCTGTGTTATACAGTGACAGACCCAACCCCACCAGTACTGTACCGCAGTGTTATACAGTGACAGACCTGTCCCCACCAGTATTGTACCCCAGTGTTATACAGTGACAGACCCATCCCCACCAGTATTGTACCCCAGTGTTATACAGTGACAGACCTGTCCCCACCAGTACTGTACCCCAGTGTTATACAGTGACACCCCTGTCCCCACCAGTACTGTACTCCAGTGTTATACAGTAACAGACCTGTCTCCACCAGTATTGTACCCCAGTGTTATACAGTGACAGACCCAACCCCACATGTACTGTACCCCAGTGTTATACAGTGACAGACCTTTCTCCACCTGTATCGTACCCCAGTGTTATAGAGTGACAGACCCGTCCCCACCAGTACTGTATAACAGTGTTATACAGTGACAGACCTGCCCCTACCAGTACTGTACCCCAGTGTTATACAGTGACAGACCCGTCCCCACCAGTATTGTACCACAGTGTTATACAGTGACAAACATGTCCCCAAAAGTATTGCACCACAGTGTTATACAAAGACAGAGCTGTCCCCACCAGTATTGTACCCCAGTGTTATACAGTGACAGACCTGCCCCTACCAGTATTGTACACCAGTGTTATACAAAGACAGACCTGTCCCCACCAGTATTGTACGCCAGTGTTATAAAGTGGCAGACCCGTCACCACAAGTATTGTACTCCTGTGTTATACAGTGACAGACCGGTCTCCACTAGTATTGTACCCCAGTGTTATACAGCGATAGACCCGTCCCCACCAGTATTGTACCCTAGTGTTATACAGTGACAGACCTGTCTCCACCAGTATTGTACCCCAGTGTTATACAGTGACAGACCCGTCCCCAGCAGTACTGTATCCAGGTGTTATACAGTGACAGACCTGTCACCACCAGTACTGTACCCCAGTGTTATACAGTGACAGACCAGTCCCCACCAGAACTGTACCCCAGTGTTATACAGTGACAGGCCTGTCCACGCCAGTACTGTACCCCAGTGTTATACAGTGACAGACCATTCCCCACCAGTACTGTACCCCAGTGTTATGCAGTGACAGACCTGTCCCCACCAGTATTGTACCCCAGGGTTATACAGTGACAGACCTGTCCCCACCAATATTGTACCCCAGTGTTACATAGTGACAGACCTGTCCCCACCAGTACTGTACCCCAGTGTTATACAGTGACAGACCTGTCCCCACCGGTATTGTACCCCAGGGTTATACAGTGACAGACCTGTCCCCACCAATATTGTACCCCAGTGTTACATAGTGACAGACCTGTCCCCACCAGTACTGTACCCCAGTGTTATACAGTGACAGACCCGTCCCCACCAGTACTGCACCCCAGTGTTATACTGCGACAGAACCGTCCCCATCAGTACAGTAGTCCAGTGTTATACAGTGACAGACCCGTCCCCACCAGTACTGTACCCCAGTGTTATACAGTGACAGACCTGACCCCACCAGTACTGGACCCCAATGTCATACAGTGACAGACATATCCCAACCAGCACGGTAGCCCAGTGTCATACAGAGACAGACCTGTCCCCACCAGTAATGTACCCCAGTGTTATACAGTGACAGACCCGTCCCCACCAGTACTGTATCCCAGTGTTACACAGTGCAGACCTGTCCCCACCAGTATTGTACACCAGTGTTATACAGTGACAGACCCGTCCCCACCAGTATTGTACCCCAGTGTTATACAGTGACAGACCTGTCCCCACCGGTATTGTACCCCAGTGTTATACAGTGACAGACCCGTCCCCACCAGTACTGTATCCCAGTGTTATACAGTGACAGACCTGTCCCCACCAGTATTGTACCCCAGTGTTATACATTGACAGACCCATCCAAACCAGTACTGTACCCCACTGTTATACAGTGACAGACCCAACCCCACCTGTACTGTACCCCAGTGTTATACAGTGACAGACCTGCCCCTACCAGTACTGTACCCCAGTGTTATACAGTGACAGACCTGTCCCCACCAGTATTGCACCCCAGGGTTATACAGTGACAGACCTGTCCCCACCAATATTGTACCCCAGTGTTACAAAGTGACAGACCAGTCCACACCAGTACAGTAGCCCAGTGTTATTCAGTGACAGGCAGAACCCAGCCAGTAATGTCCCGTTGCGCGATTGAGTGACAGACCTATTCCCACCAGTACTGTGCCCAAGTGTTATACAGTGACAGACCCGTCCCCACCAGTACTGTACCACAGTGTTATACAGTGACAGACCTATCCCCACCAGTACTGTACCCCAGTGTTATTCAGTGACAGACCAGTCCCCACCAGTACTGTACCCCAGTGTTATACAGTGACAGACCTATCCCCACCAGTACTGTACCCCAGTGTTATACAGTGACAGACCTGTCTCCACCAGTATTGGACCCCAGTGTTATAGAGTGACAGACCCGTCCCCACCAGTATTGTATACCAGTGTTATACAGTGACAGACCTGCCCCTACCAGTACTGTACCCCAGTGTTATACAGTGACAGACCCGTCCCCACCAGTATTGTACCCCAGTGTTATGCAGTGACAGACCAGTCCCCACCAGTATTGTACTCCTGTGTTATACAGTAATAGACCTGTCTCCAGTAGTATTGGACCCCAGTGTTATACAGTGACAGACCCGTCCCCACCAGTATTGTACCCCAGTGTTATACAGTGACAGACTCATTGAAAACAGTACTGTACCCCTGTGTTATACAGTGACAGACCCAACCCCACCAGTACTGTACCGCAGTGTTATACAGTGACAGACCTGTCCCCACCAGTATTGTACCCCAGTGTTATACAGTGACAGACTCATCCCCACCAGTATTGTACCCCAGTGTTATACAGTGACAGACCTGTCCCCACCAGTACTGTACCCCAGTGTTATACAGTGACAGACTCATCCCCACCAGTATTGTACCCCAGTGTTATACAGTGACAGACCTGTCCCCACCAGTACTGTACCCCAGTGTTAAACATCGACAGACCTGTCCCCACCAGTATTGTACCCAAATGTTATACAAAGACAGACCTGTCCCCACCAGTACTGTACCCCAGTGTTATACAGTGACAGACCTGTCCCCACCAGTATTGTACCCCAGTGTTATACATTGACAGACACATCCAAACCAGTACTGTACCCCAGTGTTATACAGTGACAGACCCAACCCCACATGTACTGTACCCCAGTGTTATACACTGACAGACCTTTCTCCACCAGTATCGTACCCCAGTGTTATAGAGTGACAGACCCGTCCCCACCAGTACTGTTCCCCAGTGTTATACAGTGACAGACCTGCCCCTACCAGTACTGTACCCCAGTGTTATACAGTGACAGACCCGTCCGCACCAGTATTGTACCACAGTGTTATACAGTGACAAACATGTCCCCAAAAGTATTGCACCACAGTGTTATACAAAGACAGACCTGTCCCCACCAGTATTGTACCCCAGTGTTATACAGTGACAGACCTGCCCCTACCAGTATTGTACACCAGTGTTATACAAAGACAGACCTGTCCCCACCAGTATTGTACGCCAGTGTTACACAGTGACAGACCCGTCACCACAAGTATTGTACTCCTGTGTTATACAGTGACACACCTGTCTCCACTAGTATTGTACCCCAGTGTGATACAGCGATAGACCCGTCCCCCCAGTATTGTGCCCTAGTGTTATACAGTGACAGACCTGTCTCCACCAGTTTTGTACCCCAGTGTTATACAGTGACAGACCCGTCCCCACCAGTACTGTATCCAGGGTGTTATACAGTGACAGACCTGCCACCACCAGTACTGTACCCCAGTGTTATACAGTGACAGACCTGTCCCCACCAGGACTGTACCCCAGTGTTATACAGTGACAGACCCGTCCCCACCAGTACTGCACCCCAGTGTTATACTGCGACAGAACCGTCCCCATCAGTACAGTAGCCCAGTGTTATACAGTGACAGACCCGTCCCCACCAGTACTGTACCCCAGTGTTATACAGTGACAGACCTGACCCCACCAGTATTGGACCCCAATGTCATACAGTGACAGACATATCCCAACCAGCACGGTAGCCCAGTGTCATACAGAGACAGACCTGTCCCCACCAGTAATGTACCCCAGTGTTATACAGTGACAGACCCGTCCCCACCAGTACTGTATCCCAGTGTTACACAGTGCAGACCTGTCCCCACCAGTATTGTACACCAGTGTTATACAGTGACAGACCCGTCCCCACCAGTATTGTACCCCAGTGTTATACAGTGACAGACCTGTCCCCACCGGTATTGTACCCCAGTGTTATACAGTGACAGACCCGTCCCCACCAGTACTGTATCCCAGTGTTATACAGTGACAGACCTGTCCCCACCAGTATTGTACCCCAGTGTTATACATTGACAGACCCATCCAAACCAGTACTGTACCCCAGTGTTATACAGTGACAGACCCAACCCCACCTGTACTGTACCCCAGTGTTATACAGTGACAGACCTGCCCCTACCAGTACTGTACCCCAGCGTTATACAGTGACAGACCTGTCCCCACCAGTATTGCACCCCAGGGTTATACAGTGACAGACCTGTCCCCACCAATATTGTACCCCAGTGTTACATAGTGACAGACCTGTCCACACCAGTACAGTAGCCCAGTGTTATTCAGTGACAGGCAGAACCCAGCCAGTAATGTCCCGTTGCGCGATTGAGTGACAGACCTATTCCCACCAGTACTGTGCCCAAGTGTTATACAGTGACAGACCCGTCCCCACCAGTACTGTACCACAGTGTTATACAGTGACAGACCTATCCCCACCAGTACTGTACCCCAGTGTTATTCAGTGACAGACCAGTCCCCACCAGTACTGTACCCCAGTGTTATACAGTGACAGACCTATCCCCACCAGTACTGTACCCCAGTGTTATACAGTGACAGACCTGTCTCCACCAGTATTGGACCCCAGTATTATAGAGTGACAGACCCGTCCCCACCAGTATTGTATACCAGTGTTATACAGTGACAGACCTGCCCCTACCAGTACTGTACCCCAGTGTTATACAGTGACAGACCCGTCCCCACCAGTATTGTACCCCAGTGTTATGCAGTGACAGACCAGTCCCCACCAGTATTGTACTCCTGTGTTATACAGTAATAGACCTGTCTCCAGTAGTATTGGACCCCAGTGTTATACAGTGACAGACCCGTCCCCACCAGTATTGTACCCCAGTGTTATACAGTGACAGACTCATTGAAAACAGTACTGTACCCCTGTGTTATACAGTGACAGACCCAACCCCACCAGTACTGTACCCCAGTGATATACAGTGACAGACCTGTCCCCACCAGTACTGTACCCCAGTGTTATACAGTGACACCCCTGTCCCCACCAGTACTGTACTCCAGTGTTATACAGTAACAGACCTGTCTCCACCAGTATTGTACCCCAGGGTTATACAGTGACAGACCTGTCCCCACCAATATTGTACCCCAGTGTTACATAGTGACAGACCTGTCCCCACCAGTACTGTACCCCAGTGTTATACAGTGACAGACCTGTCCCCACCGGTATTGTACCCCAGGGTTATACAGTGACAGACCTGTCCCCACCAATATTGTACCCCAGTGTTACATAGTGACAGACCTGTCCCCACCAGTACTGTACCCCAGTGTTATACAGTGACAGACCCGTCCCCACCAGTACTGCACCCCAGTGTTATACTGCGACAGAACCGTCCCCATCAGTACAGTAGTCCAGTGTTATACAGTGACAGACCCGTCCCCACCAGTACTGTACCCCAGTGTTATACAGTGACAGACCTGACCCCACCAGTACTGGACCCCAATGTCATACAGTGACAGACATATCCCAACCAGCACGGTAGCCCAGTGTCATACAGAGACAGACCTGTCCCCACCAGTAATGTACCCCAGTGTTATACAGTGACAGACCCGTCCCCACCAGTACTGTATCCCAGTGTTACACAGTGCAGACCTGTCCCCACCAGTATTGTACACCAGTGTTATACAGTGACAGACCCGTCCCCACCAGTATTGTACCCCAGTGTTATACAGTGACAGACCTGTCCCCACCGGTATTGTACCCCAGTGTTATACAGTGACAGACCCGTCCCCACCAGTACTGTATCCCAGTGTTATACAGTGACAGACCTGTCCCCACCAGTATTGTACCCCAGTGTTATACATTGACAGACCCATCCAAACCAGTACTGTACCCCACTGTTATACAGTGACAGACCCAACCCCACCTGTACTGTACCCCAGTGTTATACAGTGACAGACCTGCCCCTACCAGTACTGTACCCCAGTGTTATACAGTGACAGACCTGTCCCCACCAGTATTGCACCCCAGGGTTATACAGTGACAGACCTGTCCCCACCAATATTGTACCCCAGTGTTACATAGTGACAGACCTGTCCACACCAGTACAGTAGCCCAGTGTTATTCAGTGACAGGCAGAACCCAGCCAGTAATGTCCCGTTGCGCGATTGAGTGACAGACCTATTCCCACCAGTACTGTGCCCAAGTGTTATACAGTGACAGACCCGTCCCCACCAGTACTGTACCACAGTGTTATACAGTGACAGACCTATCCCCACCAGTACTGTACCCCAGTGTTATTCAGTGACAGACCAGTCCCCACCAGTACTGTACCCCAGTGTTATACAGTGACAGACCTATCCCCACCAGTACTGTACCCCAGTGTTATACAGTGACAGACCTGTCTCCACCAGTATTGGACCCCAGTGTTATAGAGTGACAGACCCGTCCCCACCAGTATTGTATACCAGTGTTATACAGTGACAGACCTGCCCCTACCAGTACTGTACCCCAGTGTTATACAGTGACAGACCCGT